>NC_057803.1:370406862-370509798 GCF_018294505.1 Triticum aestivum | reverse complement strand
CTGTAACCAGCGAGATATGCGCTTCGTCAGATAGCATAGTCTGCTCTAAAGACCTTGTTTTCACTCCAGAATTTTCCATCACCGTGTCAAATGGCTGATGCACATGAAGAGTAGTTGAATGTACTAACATTGTTGACAAATGTAATACGTAACAGAAAAAAGGATGGAGTGATATAATTCACATATAAGATGACTGGCTAAGCAGGATGGCATTGCAAAATTCACATATATGATGCCTGGCTAAACAAGATGGCATTGCATAATTCACATAAACGATGAATAAATTAAATAGATGGCATTCACACAAAGCATGTCTAAACTAAGCAGTTGACATATTTGATGTATAAAGTAAGCAATGCAAGGCATCATATGCATGATATAACCAACATCAGCATGCCAAGTTAGAGCGAAGACCTCATGGGGTAAATAGGAGTGGTCTTCTGCTTCTGAATCCCCCTCAGAACAGTTATATTTTTCTTGATTATGATCCTAAATGGGTGGAGGGGGGCTGCCTTTGCACCCACCATGAAGCGACGTCTGCATGAAATTTTATTGCCACACAAGGCTCGTCTCTTTTGCTCTACATGTTCAGTTCCATTGTGTACAATAACTGACATGCATAGGAATAAAACATAGTGAGATTATGTAAGGAGTGCATGCACAAATCCAGAGTGATGGTAGCAAATTGTGGATAGACCCAAAACCAATGATAGCAGGCAGATAATAGCTTTAGTTAAAAAATACAGATAATGTCTCCTTTAATGTTTGTTTGCACCCAACATGAAACTCATAGTAGACATCCGAGATTAACCACATAGTACTGATTGCTGCCCCAATATGTACCCCACAACCATTTAAAAACTCAAGTTTCACCATAAGTTTGGACCTGACTCGGAGTCTAATAGGTGAACATGATGATAAAGTAGCATGTCATCATATTAAGTGATGCATAACATAAGCAGACACGGAAGAGTGCGACCTCTCTTGCGGACCCGTGTAGTCCTCAAGGTCATCTACTCAGTTGATGATGGTAATGCAGTTGTCGTGGCTGCCGGCGGCGGTGAAGAAGAGCTGAGACGGTGAAAGACAGTCTGGAGGGCGGATCCCTGCTGTGGTGAACCCTTCCGTCGTTGGAGCAGCTGAGCTAGGGTGGAACACAGCACCACAAGAGCAGGACAAACCACACAAGGTTTTCTTTGACACATATCTGTAACAGAAGTAATTGTGTAAGGGCTTGTTTGAATCTGAGGATTCTAACAATGCAGGGATAGGAAATAGATAGGAATAGGATAGGAATGCACGTGCAAAACAGAGAATTTAAAAACAAAGGATTTCTACCAATCTGGGTGTTTGGTTCACAAGAATTGGAAGGTCACAGGTTGCAAAGAAGCATTGTGAGATTAAGTCAAACCACAAGAAAATGTACGGTTATAATGCTATTATGCTACTATCTCTCAGTCTTGTGCTTCATGAATAGGAATTTGAAAAGGAGGACAAGTGTAAATTAAAATTCCTACGGTTTTTCTTTCAGGGAGACACTAAAGGAACAAATCCTACAGGTTTCCTTTGCTCCATTCCTTTGCACCAAGTTCATGAAAAGTAGTACCATACGAAACTTTCCAATTCTTATGTTTTACATTCACTTTTCCTTTCAAGCACTGGCGATTCCAGTAGGCAGGCTTGAGCAAGGAAAAGCCTACACTAAAAAATGCTTTTGTGCTAATTCTAGTACTTTGGACCCAGGCCACTGCCCTACTAGCTCAACTCCCAGGGCCATCGACAAATGCACAGCTCAAACACGCAGAGATAAATAATGATGGAATTCAAGAGGGTCCATCACGGATAGCTAAGTTGCCTGGTACCTCACTGCTTGTCATATAGTAGGATAAAATGATCATATTTCTCGTTACTCCGTGTGCTCAGTGGACAATATATATAACATGTAGAGTAAAAAAATATATGCAACAAGTGTACAACCTCTTTGGCGAAGCCATGTCGATCTCAGCGTGATTGGGTTGGCCGGTGAGGATGCTTCGGCTGACTTGGCTGTCGGAGGAGGGGAAGAAGATCTTAGGCATCTGGAGATGGAGCCCGAGGTACTGCTCCGCTGTGATGGAGGGTTTCGTCGTTGGAGCAGCTCCGGTGAGTTGTACGATGTCAAGGCTGAAGCAGGACAAGAGAGACAACATTAACCTGAGTGGAATTCTAATAGCATCTCCAATAGATGACGTAAAATACATAACCATAAAGTGCAAGATGTATACATCAGCCGCTCATCTCTGAACTTAACTGTCGAAACTGAATTTAACTGTCGAAACTGAACTTAACTGTCAAAACTGAATTTTGCTGTCGAAACTAAAATTTACTGTCGAAACTGAACACACTAGAGGTGAGGCTACACGTGAGTCGACTGACTTTTCCATCTCTAGTCAGTCGATTTTGCAGCCGTTGGATATAAAATCAAGGGCCTACAGTTCATCTTCAACCTCCACCCCCCTAAGCCGCCAGCCACCACCAGCCAAACAACCACCCCTCGCCGCTCGCGGCCGGCGGTGCGCCGCCCCGCCCGCCGGGAAAACACGCCCCACCGCCGGTCCGCCGCCCCGCCCGCAGGGAAAACACGCCCCACCGCCGGTCCGCCGCCGCCCCGGCCATCCCTGTAGGGCCCCCGTGCTGAGCTTTTTCTCTGGTGATCCCCACGCCACCGCCCCACCACCGCCTGCGACCACTGCCCCCACCCTGAACCCTAAGATAGATAGTGGGGTACCTCTCCGGCGAGCCCACCTCCCCACTGCGGCTGGTTCTTCATTAACTCCGACGAGCCCCCCACCCCCTAAAAATCGACTGACCGAAAAGTTGATTCAGTCGACTGAAGTGTAGCTAAATTGGAGCAGCATCGCAAGAAAGAGCAAGAGCGAGAGCAGCAGCGCGAGTAAGAGAAAGAGCAAGAGCAGACCAGGCAGGGGACCGGGAGCAAGAGCAGAGTAGCAGCGCGAGCGAGAGATAAAGCAGCAGCAGCTCCTACTGATGTGGACGCCGCCGTCGAGGGAGCGACGCCGTGGCGGAAGTGGCCGGCGACGCCGCCGTGGATGGAGCCACGCTGTGTCGGCTCGGGACCGAGCGCCAGCAGCACCTTGAGATCGAATGAAGAAGAAAATCCGGCGATTAGTGTACAACCTCTTTGGTGGGGCCGATTAGGCCGTAGCTTCATCCGAGGAAACGGTGATGATGATGCTCTTTCGGTGGTGAAGGTGAAGACGGCGGTGTGGGAATGGAGGTGGCGCGAAAGACGAGGGGAACCTCGGGGCAGCTCCTTGGAGGTGGAGGACGGGGTGGCTAAACCGGCGGGACGACCAAATCGACGATGGATCATCATCTAGTACGGTGGATGAGGGACGTCAAGGTGTTGTTGTGGACGATGTCATCGGGGAAGAGGCTCCGGCTGGGTGGCGGACGAAGGAGCGTGTGGGGCTTCACGGGTTTTCTTGGCCTCGATGTACGAATGGGTGGGCGGATGGGATGGGAGTGGGGAACCATGGCTTAGGGACGCGCTTGTCCGAAATGTGGGGTAAGTTACGGAAGTACCCCCACCGATTTGAGGCGGTTCTTTCGGTTCAGGGGTATCACAGGCACTTTGCGTGTCGGGATTTCACAGGAGGTGGGAGTTTTCGCGCGCGTTGTAATTTTGGAATGGCAAGGCGCGGGTTGAGATGGAGGGACTTGTCGGAGCACAACGAGACAAAGATATATCTTAAATATTTCGGGCTAACAAGGCGCGGGTTGAAATTTCCGGACAAGCCTAACGTGTACTGTACCAAATCAATTCGCACTACAAATGTCAATCAAAACTTTGAATTCATGTTATGTTCAATTAAAATATTTCGCTACGTGTATAATGCATGCAACCTAGTACTCAAATGAACGTTTTAGTGCATTCCAAACGTATATACTATCGCTTCAATATGAACTAAATTTGAATTTGTTTCTCTATTTGAAAGATCTACAATAATGATTGTTGTGAAGTTAAAGCATTTGAATTCGTTTATCTGTTTTAGTAAGATCTACAATCGTCATTATTGTCAAGTTAAACCATCGTTTGTGTATTATCTTCACAGCACACCACGTGATTAGTCTCGAGTTACATATGAACTATGTGTAATATATGAACTTGAACTTGATTTTTTGAATCCACTTTATGTTGATTTCAAATCATAGTACATTTCAAGCTCTAGCTAGATCTTCACAAACTAAACCATGTCTCATATGTATAATGTGTTTATCACATTATCTATGGTGCCCCTCCCCCTATGCCTACAAGTATTTAGATGTGAGTTGCAAACACCACACATTACCACAAATTCAAATAAAATGTGAGAATGTTCGATATATAGTATTGTTTAGATTGTTCGATATTTAGTTGTAAGCTGCAAACGCCACACATTATCACAAATTCAAATAAAATGTGAGATTGTTCGATGTATAGTATGGTTTAGATTGTTCGACATTTAGCTGTGAGTTGCAAACGCCATGCATTATCACATTATGGAATAACATGTGCAAAACCACAACACACGTATCAACGCTATATTCATGCATGCATATGTTTAAAACACTATGGTCTCCTGTTCAAATATATGAATCCACTTCCATATCAAATTATGATCTTTGTTAGTCTCTTACAACCACACAATCCTCTAACCTTTGTAGCTACCTCTAACTTTATCTCATGCATGCACACGCCCTCCTCGCCCTCCCCTCCCTCAGCATTCTATCCATCGCGCACATTCATTTTTTTCTTTAGGTCGTTCTCCCACAATCTCCACAACTCCTTTCCGACACACACCGATCGATAAACCTCTCCAGCGATGTCTGCCTACAACATACACACGCACCTTCAATATCCTCCTTTATGTGTCCTTGCCTCATGTCTTTCATACGGTCCCACACACGTGTAAACTCCCGCCCCTATTTTCATCGATCTCACAACCGCATACTCCTCCCCTATCTAGCTAGTAGTCGGGCCTCTTGCAACACCTCCTAGCTCCATTCTCTCTGTCTATCCTTCTCGCCGGGCCTTATTTGCCTCTAACAAATGGACGTACACCAACCGATCTCCCGCTATACATATAGCTAGCTAGGTCCTTATAACTCGTTTTTCCCCACGCGTTGATCGATCTACCTCATTAGTTGTGTCTCTCCCTTCCTCCGACAAACAACAATTGATCTACCGATCTAGTTAGGTTTTCTTACCAAACACATGGTTCCCCTTCATCATCCATGGATGTGTTCCGATAGATCTATCACGCACAGGCAGACACAAAAATGCATCCCCACTCTTATTGATAATATTGCAGTTCCACCCTCAGTTTGTCTAGTAGGCCTCTCCCACCATCTTCGAGAAGCAACTCCATCACCCATCCAACACTCTACCCGTCTCCCTCCCTCTCTATCCTCTCTCTCTCAATCCCATCCTATTTCCCGTCTTTCAGTTATGTATGGACGTCGACCGATCTCAACATAGCTGGGTCTCTCCTTCTCAACACATATACGAGTCGTTCTACCTCTATAGTTAGGCCTATGCCTACCCCTCCCCCCACCCCCTCGCACACACACACACACACACACCGATACATTGAGAGCTCTAGTCATGTCTCCCTGCCACACACAAACTTGACCTGTGCCCTCTCTTCATTGATCTCGCACCCACCCACTTGATCCTCTCTTCGACTCTATCAGTATCTATGACCCCTCCCTCTCTTCTCGTGGATCGCCCGACCCTCTATATATGATATGGATAGGCCTCCATTTCACACACATTGCATGCAAAATTTTCTTTGAGATGTCATCGACACATGTTCCCACAAATACATGCACGAAATCAACCTCCTCCCCCCAAACAAAAAACACTCACGAACGCACAAGCCATTTGTCTAGGTTTGTATC
Organism: Triticum aestivum; assembly: GCF_018294505.1. NCBI lineage: Eukaryota > Viridiplantae > Streptophyta > Magnoliopsida > Poales > Poaceae > Triticum > Triticum aestivum. The sequence goes on along the minus strand of NC_057803.1, from coordinate 370,503,855 downwards.
TCTCAAACACACCCATGTAGGTGGGGGACGTGCACGAAGAGAAGAGGTGCACGCACGGCACACGTACTCCCATCTCTTTCCCAACCACACCCTCGCGGGTACATGGTGGAGCTCATTTCGGTACGAAAAGGCAGCCCACGTGGTAACTTGACAAATGTACTGGTTGTCCACTAGATGGAGGGAGGATCGTCTACCACGGGTGAACAAATAAATTGCGACTTGACGCGTTATGTTAAAAAAGAGGCAAACCATGTGGGGCCTACCTTAGAGGCAAGGCTCTATACACTGGAGTACTTTTGATGTGTCCCGTCAACTCGCAGAACGAGGAGAAGTGTGCTTAGTATGCCCGCTCCCTCGCCCACGCGCCCGGTGGCTCGCAAGATGAGGAGAAAATTTTACTAGTACTCCTACCGTTTACTCCTCGTCCCTACCTTGGAATATATGTCCTTTAGTAGATTTCAATATGAACTACTAGTACATACTCCAAACACTGATGTATATAGACGTATTTTAGAGTGTAGATTCACTCATTTTGCTCCGTATGTAGTCCATATTGAAACGGACGTAATAGTACGCACTCGCCCTCGACCCTCAACCCTCGCCATGTGGTGGACGTGCATCAATTCATTTGGTCTCATATAGCCAGAACGATATATACTGCAGTACCATTATTGCTCGACTTCCCGAAGAGGCGAAGAGCCAATCGCAAGGTTAATAGTTTGGAGATGCCAAGCGCAAGGTTTATAGGAGAACGAGTAGTAGGTGCCGCGTCATTTACAAATAAAGTTTTTTTCTTCAGTGGCACGTACGCAACATAAATAGGTTCATATGGAGAGAAAAGGAAACCGCTCTAGTATATACATAGGCAGGACGAGCCTACTGTAACGCCCCGAGACCGTTGCGCCAGGTGTCTTCCAGTTATTCGCTGTTGTTGCCTTGTCATTTGTTTGCGTGTTGCATTCTTGTCATGTCATCATGTGCATTGCATCATCATGTTTTGAAAACTTGCATCCATCTGGGTCTCCCTGTTCTCTCTGTTGTCCGTTTTGAGCCCAACCACACTCGCATGCGCCCGTGGCATGTCCGAAATATTATTTTATAAGTGATCGGAAAATGTTCTCGGAATGGAATGAAAGTTGGCGTCCAGTGTTCTTATGTTGTCAGTAGACCGCCTGCCAAGTTTCATTGCATTCAGAGTCCGTTTGATAGCCCAACTGTTAAACTATAGCGGCAATATAGCCGGTCAAATGTCAGACGTTTTCGGTCTCCGGAAACAGTCGTCGGGTCTCTCTCTTCTCTTCTCTCAGCCCAAGGCTTTCTGCACAGCCCACTACCACTCACCACCAGGCCCAACCTAACCTTCCTCACATCCGGAACTGTTTGATTGTTATCGGAGGGCCCTGAAACCCCTCCTAACCACCTGACCCCCTCCTTGCATTAGTGCATCGAACCCCTCACGCACGTCCGAAAGTTGTCCCGAACCCGACCCAGGCAGTCGTCACTGTTGGGTCCAGATCATCCACAAACATCTATAAAACATCTTCGTTTTATTTATTGGACTCCCTAGCCTATTTTGCTCAACCGCCCGATTTCGTTCGGAGGGTCCAACCTCAATCCTATTTCCATATATATAGACCAACCCCTACCAAATCAAGCCAACCTTAATTTCTAGGAGGTTTGTCCCATCGCCGCTGCCACCCGGCCTCGATCCACCTCGGGATCCCTTCTCCTCGTTTTCCTTCACCCACCAATAGGAGCCCTAGCTGCTTCTCCCCAACCAGCCTCCTTCCCGATCCACCCCTCGCCGAGCCTTTGTGCAGCAGCCGCCACCCCACCTCTTCCGGAGGCCCGAGCAGGAGCGCTCGGCCTCGTCTTCTCGCGTGGCCAGCCTCCTAGACGGCGACCTCCAAGACCACCGCCGTGCCCTGTGAGGGAGTCCTGGATTAGGGGGTCTCCCGATAGCCGGACTATATCCTTTGGCCAGACTGTTGGACTATGAAGATACAAGATTGAAGACTTCGTCTCGTGTCCGGATAGGACTCTACTTGGCGTGGAAGGCAAGCTAGGCAATATGGATGTGTATATCTCCTCCTTTGTAACTGACCTTGTGTAACCCTAGCCCCCTCTGGTGTCTATATAAACCGGAGGGTTTTAGTCCATAGGACAACATACAATCATACCATAGGCTAGCTTCTAGGGTTTAGCCTCTCTGATCTCGTGGTAGATCAACTCTTGTAATACTCATATCATCAAGAATAAATCAAGCAGGACGTAGGGTTTTACCTCCATCAAGAGGGCCCAAACCTGGGTAAAACATCATGTTCCCTGCCTCCTGTTACCATCCGCCTTAGACGCACAGTTAGGGACCCCCTACCCGAGATCCGCCGGTTTTGACACCGACATTGGTGCTTTCATTGAGAGTTCCTCTGTGTCATCGCCGTTAGGCTTGATGGCTCCTACGATCATCGATAGCGATGTACTCCAGGGTGAGACTTTTCTCCCCGGATAGATCTTTGTGTTCGGTGGCTACGCACTACGGGCCAACTCGCTTGGCCATCTGGAGCAGATTGAAAGTTACGCCCCTGGCCACCACGTCAGGTTTGGAAGCTTAAACTACACGGCCGATATCTGCGGAGACTTGATCTTCGACGGATTCGAGCCCCTGCCTTGTGTGTCGCGCGGTAATGATGAGTACGATTTAGCTCTACCATCGGACCGTATTTAGGAGATCGCACTGTCAGCCGCTCCGAGCCTCAATTCGGAGCCAGTTGCACTATCCATGGACGGGTGGATGGACCCCGTATCCTCAGCGGCGATCGAGCCGAATATCGACCTTACCCTTCAAGAGAGCCGTGTTGCCAAACTGTCGGATCCTTCTCCGGCCACGGACTCCGGACCGCATGCGCCCGTTCCTGTCGAATCCGATTGGGCGCCGATCATGGAGTTTACCTCCGCGGATATTTTTCAACACTCGCCTTTTTGCGACATACTTGACTGATTAAGGTCTTTCTCCTTGTCAGGAGAGTCCTGGCCGAACTACGTCCGGCAGGATTGGGATGCGAATGACGAAGAAATTCGCCGCCCACCCACCACCCACTTAGTAGCCACTGTCGACGACTTAACCGACATGCTCGACTTCGACTCCGAAGACATCGACGGTATGGACGTAGATGCGGGAGACGAAGAGGAACCACTGCCCACAGGGCACTGGACAGCCACCTCATCATACGATATATACATGGTGGATACACCCAAAGAAGGCAATGGCGACAAGACAATGAAGGATGACCCCTCCAAAAAGCAACCCAAGCGCCGGCGTCAGCGGCGCCGCTCTAAGTCCCGCCAAGGCAAAAGTAGTGACACCGGAGCCGGAGATAATAGCACTCCGGACAGTGCCGAAGACAACAACAATAACCTCCAGCAAAATTTAGAGCAAGAGGATGAAGGAGCCAGCCCTCCTGAGAGAGCGGCAGATGGAGAGGCGGAGGATGATAATTACATGCCTCCCTCCGAAAATGAGGCAAGCCTCGACGATGACGAATTCGTCGTGCCAGAGGATCCCGTCGAACAAGAGCGCTTCAAGCGCTGGCTTATAGCCACGGCAAATAGCCTCAAGAAAAAGCAGCAGCAGCTTCAAGCTGATCAAGATTTGTTGGCTGACAGATGGACTGAAGTCCTGGCGGCTGAGGAATATAAACTCGAACGCCCCTCCAAGAGTTACCCAAAGTGCAGGTTGCTACCCCGACTGGAGGAGGAAGCACCGAAACCTACATCCCCGGCATATGACGCGGCTGATCGGCCACCTCGTGGCCGCGACAAAGAGGCATTCCAGCCAAAAGCTTAGCCCGCACCCCGATGCCATTCAAATAAATAGGCATGGGGAAATACGCCAGACCTGCGAGACGTATTGGAGGACAAAGCAAAATATGCAAGATCGATCTATGGATCACAAGGGCGCGCCACTATGCGAGACGATAATCGTCACGCCGGATACAGTAAAAGTAAGTCCGGCCGGGCCGAACACAGCGGGCAAGACTCACTCGAGTTGCGTCGTGACATAGCCCAGTACAGAGGCGCCGCACACCCCCATGCTTCACAAACGAAGTAATGGATCATCAAATCCCAGAGGGTTTCAAACCCGTAAATATTGAATCATACGATGGCACAACAGATCCTGCGGAATGGATCGAGGATTTCCTCCTACACATCCACATGGCCCGCGGTGATGACCTACACGCCATCAAATACCTCCCACTAAAACTCAAAGGACCAGCTCGGCATTGGCTCAACAGCTTGCCAGCAGATTCCATTGGCTGTTGGGAAGATCTGGAGGCCGCATTTCTCGACAACTTTCAGGGCACTTATGTGCGACCACCAGATACCGATGACTTGAGCCACATAATTCAGCAACTAGAAGAATCGGCCAGGCAATTCTGGACACGGTTCCTAACAAAGAAAAATCAAATCGTCGACTGTCTGGATGCAGAGGCCCTAGAAGCTTTCAAGCACAACAACCGCGACGAGTGGCTAGCCCGGCACCTTGGTCAGGAAAAGCCGAAATCTATGGCAGCCCTCACGACACTCATGACCCGCTTTTGCGCGGGAGAAGACAGTTGGCTGGCTCGCAGTAATAACATATCAAAGAACCATGGTACTTTGGATACCAAGGACGGCAATGGCAGGTCACGTCGCAACAAACATAAGCACCGCATTAACAGTGACAATACCGAGGATACGGCAGTCAATGCTGGATTCAAAGGCTCTAAACCCGGTCAGCGGAAAAATCCATTCAAAAGAAGCACTTCGGGCCCGTCCAGTTTGGACCGTATACTCGATCGCTCGTGCCAAATACACGGCACCCCCGACAAGCCATCCAACCACACTAACAGGGATTGTTGGGTGTTCAAGAAGGCTGGCAAGTTAAATGCCAAAAACAAAGATAAGGGGTCACATAGCGATGACGAGGAGGAGCCCCGGCAGCCGAACACCAGAGCACAGAAGACGTTCCCCCCACAAGTGCGGACGGTGAACATGATATACGCAAACCACATCCCCAAGAGGGAGCGGAAGCATGCGGTCAGGGACGTATATGCGTTGGATCCAGTCGCCCCAAAGTTCAACCAATGGTCCTCCTGTCCGATCACCTTCGATCGTAGGGACCACCCCCCTAGTATCTGTCACGGCGGATTCGCCGCACTGGTCCTAGACCCAATCATCGACGGATTTCACCTCACTCGAGTCGTTATGGATGGCGGCAGCAGCCTGGACCTGCTTTATCAGGACACAGTGCGCAAAATGGGTATAGACCCCTCAAGGATCAAACCCATAAAACAACCTTTAAAGGTGTCATACCAGGTGTAGAGGCCCATTGCACAGGCTCAGTCACACTGGAAGTGGTCTTCGGATCCCCGGATAACTTCCGAAGTGAAGAGTTAATCTTCGACATGGTCCCGTTCCGTAGTGGCTACCATGCACTGCTCGGGCGAACCGCATACGTGAGATTCAATGTGGTACCACATTATGCATATCTCAAGCTCAAGATGCCAGGACCTTGGGGGTCATAACAGTCAATGGAAACACAAAGCGCTCTCTCCGCACGGAGGAACACACTGCGGCCCTCGCAGCAGAAGCGCAAAGCAGCCTCTTAAGGCAACCCACTAGTTCGGCGATTAAGGACCCGGACACCTTCAAGCGCGCCCGGAGTAATCGGCAACTGGACTGCCTGGCACGTTCCGAGCTCGCATAGCAATGCAGCCCCCACCCCGGTCCCAGCCAAACGGCGAAATCCGTGTGATGCGTACATAATTATGCGTTAAAAATACCATGGGCACAGGCGGGGAGGGGGCACGACTGCGGCACGCTCCAAGTCGCGGCTTAAACCGCACTAGGGGCTTCCCGCTTTGTTATTTTTCTCTTTCAGGACTTTAATCTCTGGAAACCCTGTCCGGCAGCATGATTGCCGAACACATGATGCATCAACCAAGGAGGCAGAAAGCTACATCACACCACGGAACTCCCAGGTGGATTACGATAACGAGTGAAATATTTTCTGTTAATACTATTCCTCAGCTTGCCCTTGGAAGGGACATGTCAAACAGTCCTACTTTTTGCTTATCGCACTACTTGTATCATTCTGCTTTAACGCACCTTTTTGAATAAACAATGCATAGCATTAAGACTATTATTGCATTCTTCCTTTATATATGTGTGTGTGTGTGTTCATTCACGACATCTAGCATCCGTACAGTCTAGTACAGCCAATACGCTACGGGCTTAAGCATACCCCATAATGCGGCGTGAGAAGTCTGAACACTTTCGACAGTGCGGCACCCCGAACTTATAGCATTATATGCATCGGCTCTGAATCATGTCTTGGGTCAATAGTTGGGTTTGCCCGGCTCCCATGTTTTGGTAACTTACGTTCCACTATATCGGCTATGGTAGCACTGGGAGAACTACTGTGATTGTGCCCCGGTTCTGCTGGGCTAAGCACCTCAGTAGAGAAAGCTAAAACTGACTGTCATGATAAGGCGAGAGACTGGTCGCTGTTCGAGAGGTTTGATAACCCACAAGTATAGGGGATCGCAACAGCTTTCGAGGGTAGAGTATTCAACCCAAATTTATTGATTCGACACAAGGGGAGCCATAGAATATTCTCAAGTATTAGCACCTGAGTTGTCAATTCAAGCACACCTGGAAACTTAGTATCTGCAGCAAAGTGTTTAGTAGCAAAGTAATATGATACTGGTGGTAGCGATAACAAAAGTAAAGATAGCAAAAGTAATGTTTTTGGTATTTTGTAGTAATTGTAACAGTAGCAGCGGGAAAGTAAATAAGCCAGAACCAGTATATGGAAAACTCGTAGGCACCGGATCAGTGATGGATAATTATGCCAGATGCGGTTCATCATGTAACAGTCATAACATAGGGTGACACAGAACTAGCTCCAATTCATCAATGTAATGTAGGCATGTATTCCGTATATAGTCATGCATGCTTATGGAAAAGAACTTGCATGACATCTTTTGTTCTACCCTCCCGTGGCAGCGGGGTCCTATTGGAAACTAAGGGATATTAAGGCCTCCTTTTAATAGAGAACCAGAACAAAGCATTAGCACATAGTGAATACATGAACTCCTCAAACTATGGTCATCACCGGGAGTGGTCCCGATTATTGTCACTTCGGGGTTGCCGGATCATAACACATAGTAGGTGACTATAGACTTGCAAGATAGGATCAAGAACTCACATATATTCATGAAAACATAATAGGTTCAGATCTGAAATCATGGCACTCGGTCCCTAGTGACAAGCATTAAGCATAGCAAAGTCATAGCAACATCAATCTCAGAACATAATGGATACTAGCGATCAAACCCTAACCAAACTAACTCGATTACATGATAAATCTCATCCAACCAATCACCATCCAGCATGCCTATGATGGAATTACTCACGCACGGCGGTGAGCATCATGAAATTGGTGATGGAGGATGGTTGATGATGACGACGGCGACGAATCCCCATATCCGGAGCCCCGAACGGACTCCAGATCAGCCCTCCCGAGAGGTTTTAGGGCTTGGCGGCGGCTCCGTATCGTAAAACACGATGATTTCGTCTCTCTGATTTTTTTCTCTCCGAAAGCAAATATATAGAGTTGGAGTTGGCGTCAGAGGGCTTCTAGGGGGCCCACGAGGTAGGGGGCGCGCCCTAGGGGGGGCGCCCCCCACCCTCGTGAGAAGGGTGTGGGCCCCCTGGTCTTCATCTTTGGCGAGGATTTTTTATTGTTTTTTCTAAGATGTTCCATGGAGTTTCAGGTCATTCCGAGAATATTTGTTTTCTGCACATAAAACAACACCATGGCAATTCTGCTGAAAACAACGTCAGTCCGGGTTAGTTCCATTCAAATCATACAACTTAGAGTCTAAAACAAGGGCAAAAGTGTTTGGAAAAGTAGATACGACGGAGACGTATCAACTCCCCCAAGCTTAAACTTGCTTGTCCTCAAGCAATTCAGTTGACAAACTGAAAGAAAGAAAGAAAGAAAAACTTTTACAAACTCTGTTTGCTCTTGTTGTTGTAACTATGTCAAGCCAGCATTCGAGTTTTCAGCATAGATCATAACTAACCACATTTGCAATAATTCTCAGGTCTCATAATTACTCATACCGATAGCACAATCAACTAGCAGGTCATAATAATAAATCTCGGATGACAACACTTTCTCAAAACAATCATAATATGATATAACAAGATGGTATCTCGCTAGCCCTTTCTGAGACCGCAAAACATAAATGCAGAGCACCTTTAAAGATCAAGGACTGACTAGACATTGTAATTCATGGTAAAAGAGATCCAATCATAGTCACACCCAATATAAATTAACAGTGATGAATGCAAATGACAGTTGTGCTCTCCAGCTAGTGCTTTTTAATAAGAGGGTGATGACTCAACATAAAAGTAAATGGATAGGCCCTTCGCAGAGGGAAGCAGGGATTTGTAGAGGTGCCAGAGCTCAGTTTTGAAATAGAGATAAATTGTATTTTGAGCGGTATACTTTCATTGTCAACATAATAACTAAGAAATGGCGATATCTTCCATGATAAACACATTATAGGCGGTTCCCAAACAGAATGGTAAAGTTTATACTCCCCTCCACCAACAAGCATCAATCCATGGCTTGCTCAAAACAACGAGTGCCTCCAACATACATCAGGTCCCAGGGGGAGTTTTGTTTGCAATTAATTTTGATTTAGTTTGCATAAAGCATGGGACTGGGCATCCCGGTGACCAGCCATTTTCTCGTGAGTGAGGAGCGGAGTCCACTCCTCTTGAGAATAACCCGCCTAACACAGAAGATAAGGACAGCCTTGGTTGATACATGAGCTATTTGAGCATACAAAACAGAATGTTTATTTGAAGGTTTAGTGTTTGGCACATACAAATTTACTTGGAACGGCGGGTAGATACCACATATAGGAAGGTATAGTGGACTCATCTGGAATAACTTTGGGGTTTAAGGGATTGGATGCACAAGCAGTATTCCCGCTTAGTACAAGTGAAGGCTAGCAAAAGACTGGGAAGCGACCAACTAGAGAGCGACAACAGCCATGTACATGCATTAAAATTAATAAACATTGGATGCAAGCATGAGTAGGATATAATCCACCATGAACATAAATATCATGAAGGCTATGTTGATTTTGTTTCAACTACATGCGTGAACATGTGCCAAGTCAAGTCACTTAAATCATTCAAAGGAGGATACCACCCCATCATACCACATCATAATCATCTTAATAGCATGTTGGCACACAAGGTAAACCATTATAACTCATAGCTAATCAAGCATGGCACAAGCAATTACAATCTCTAATTGTCATTGAAAACATGTTTATTCATAATAAGCTGAATCAAGAATGAGGGACTCATCATATTTACAAAAACAAAAGAGGTCGAGTTCGTACCAGCTTTTCTCATCTCAGTCACTCCATCATATATCATCATAATTGCCTTTCACTTGCACGACCGAACGGTGTGAATAATAATAAGAGTGTACGTGCATTGGACTAAGCTGGAATCTGTGAGCATTCAATAAACAGGAGAAGAGAAAGCAATATGGGCTCTTGGTTAAATCAACAATAATGCATATAAGAGGCACTTCAACAATTTAATTATGGTCTTGTCCTACTGACCCCCAAAGAAAAGAAAAGAAATAAAACTATTTACACGGGAAAGCTCCCAACAAGCAAAAGAAGAACGAGAAATATTTTTGGGTTTTCTTTTTAATTATTACTACTACAGCAGAAAAATAAACTACTACTAATTTTTTTAGTTTTTCTTAAGGTTTAACAAACACACAAGAAGAAAGCAGGAAAAATAAAATAAACTAGCATGGATATTACAGTGAAAGAGTATGAGCACCGACATCTAGCAATGAGTGTGCGTGAACATGAATGTAATGTCGGTGAGAAATACGTACTCCCCCAAGCTTAGGCTTTTGGCCTAAGTTAGTCTATGGCCACGGCTGGCCTGGCGAATATCCATAATAATAGTTGTTGGGGTCGTACTGTGATGAGGAGGAATACTTGGGATCATACTGTGATGAAGAAGAAGACTCTGACTGCCACTGGCTGACAGTCATCTCTGGATCCCAAGAATAAACAGATTGTCGTGGAGGCTCATCATGTGGTTCCTGTTCCGGGGCTGGTGCAGGATTCTTGTAAGCTTGGACGGCAGCCCACGTAACGAGGTAGGGTCCTACAAAATTAAACAAAGAAGGAGCAGGCAGGATAATAGTCTCAGGATGATGTTTGTTAAAGAACAATTGATGCTTAAGCTCTCCTGCCCTATTCTTAACAATAAAATCATGTGCCACCATACTTTTATGATCTAGATATACACGGGGAAGCACCTTTTCTTCCTTCTCAGCATGCCTAATAGGTATGTTAAAATGTGCAGCTAGGCGTGTGGCATAGACGCCTCCAAAGATGGGACCCTTAGTACGGTTCATACTTAACCATCTAGCAATAATACCGCCCATACTAAAAGTGTTATCACTGTATAAACCGTGGTGCAAAATAATTATATCAGGGATGCTAAGGTTTCAACAGTTTCCGCGTCCAATTAAACAACGACTAGCAAATAATGCAAAGTAACGTAAAACAGGAAAATGTATGCTAGTGATTCGTGCATCGGAAACCTTCCTAGTTTCTCCTACAGTGATAGTATCAATAAACCCAACCACATCATCATGATGTGGTTCTTCTATCTTGCCCTCAAAAGGGACTAAACAAATTTGACAGAAATCATAAAGTGACATCTCCTTATGCTCATCATAAAAATGAAACTCCACCGTAGGTGGTGAGTTCCTAGAATGAAAATGAAAGTTTTGCACAAAAGTATTTGTGAGTAAGAGATACTGATCGCACTGGTCGTGGAGGAAAGTGGTGAGGCCTGCATTGTGAGTCAATTCATGAAAATCTTCATAGATACCGGCTACTCTCAAGAAATCTTCAGAAGGCCATTCACGCGCCCGAATCTCCGCGGTGCGCGGCAAATTATACTTAGGCTTCGGTGCCTTTTCCTTCGAGCTTTGGCTCGATGAGACCCTCAAAAATCTCCTCATTATTTTTCTGAAATAATCTGAAATTTTTAGTAACTTCAAAATAAAAGTAAACCAAACTCAATAAAACTGATAGCAACTACTCCTACAAGTGCCTAGAGCCTATATCAAGCATTAGAACTACTTGGAACCATATAAATTTGACATGCAAGCTCAAGAACATGGTCACCTATGCAGCACAAATTTTCAAAGAATAAAGCACTAGAACAAAAACTAATTGGACCAATGGAGGAGTCAGATAGCAAGGAACAATCTCCCCAAGCAGTTTTGCGAGAGGTGCTTTGAGCAAGGAGATCGAAAATCACAGCAAAAGTGGCTGGAACTCGTGCTTGAGTTGGTTTTTCGGGTTTGTGTGAGATAGAGGAAGAAGATGGGTGCTGGGATAAGTGGAGGAGGGCCAACGTGCGCCCACGAGGCAGGGGGCGCGCCCACCAACCTCGTGGTCAGGTGGCAGCTCCTCCCGCGGTAATTTTGGCACAGTAAATCCTCAAATATTCCCGAAAAAATCATATTAAATTGGCATGGCATTCTGAGGACTTTTATTTTTGGGATATTTTTATATTGCACGGATAAGTCAGGGAACAGACAGAAAAATACTATTTTTACTTTATTTCTACTAATTAATAGAAAGTAAAAGTGGGGTACAGAAGTTTGTGCTTCTAGTTTCATCCATCTCATGCTCATCAAAAAGAATCCACTAACAAGGTTGATCAAGTCTTGTTAACAAACTCATTCCGATAATCATGAAACAGGAGAAATTTCGAATAACACTAAGTTACCTCAACGGGGATATGCACATCCCCAATAATAAGAATATCATATTTCTTCTTGACAGTTGGAAGTGGAAATTCAAAACCCCCAAATATAATCGATGGAATTTTTCTGATAGAATTGATACTATGAACTTGAGGTTGTTTCCTTGGAAAGTGTACCGTATGCTCATTACCATTAACATGAAAAGTGACATTGCCTTTGTTGCAATCAATAACAGCCCCTGCAGTATTAAGAAAAGGTCTTCCAAGAATAATAGACATACTATCATCCTCGGGAATATCAAGAATAACAAAGTCCGTTAAAACAGTAACGTTTGCATACACAACAGGCACATCCTCGCAAATACCGACAGGTATAGCAGTTGATTTATCAGCCATTTTCAAAGATATTTTGGTATGTGTTAGCTTATTCAAGTCAAGTCTAAGATATAAAGAGAGACACATAACACTAACACCGGCTCCAAGATCACATAAAGCAGTTTTAATATGATTTGTTTTAATGGAGCAAGGTATACTAGGTACTCCGGGGTCTCCAAGTTTCTTTGGTATTCCACCCTTAAAAGTATAATTAGCAAGCATGGTGGAAATCTCAGCTTCCGGTATCTTTCTTTTATTAGTAATGATATCCTTCATATATTTAGCATAAGGACTTGTTTTAAGCACATCAGTTAATCGCATACGCAAAAAGATAGGCCTAATCATTTCAGCAAAGCGCTCAAAATCCTCATCATCCTTTTTCTTGGATGGTTTTGGAGGAAAAGGCATGGGTTTTTGAACCCAAGGTTCCCTTTCTTTACCATGTTTCCTAGCAACAAAGTCTCTTTTATCATAACATTGATTCTTTGATTGTGGGTTATCAAGATCAACAGCAGGTTCAATTTCTACATCATTATCATTACTAGGTTGAGCATCATGATGAACATCATCATTAATATTTTCATTAGGTTCATGTTCATTACCAAATTGTGTTTCAGCATCGGACATAGAGATATCATTTGGATTATTAGGTGGTTCGGCAATAGGTTCACTAGAAGTTTGCACCGTTCTATCATTTTTCTTCTTCTTCTTTTTAGAAGAACTAGGAACATCAATATTATTTCTCTGAGAATCTTGCTTGATTGTCTTAGGGTGGCCTTCAGGATACAAAGGTTCCTGGGTCATTCTACCAGTTCTAGTAGCCACTCTAACAGCATAATCATTTTTCTTACTATTCATTTCATCAAGCACTTCTTTTTGAGCTTTAAGCACTTGTTCTACTTGAGTGGTAACCATAGAAGCATGTTTGCTAACAAGTTTAAGTTCACCTTTAATATTAGCCATATAATCACCCAAGCGTCTAATCATATAAGAATTTTCTTTTAATTGTCTACCAAAATAAGCATTGAAGTCGTCTTGCTTAAACATAAAGTTATCAAACTCATCCAAGCACTGACTAGCAATTTTAGTAGGAGGGACTTCAGCTTTATCATATCTATAGATAGAATTTACCTTTACTACCTGTGTCGGGATATTGGGGTCAGGAAGTTCTTCAGTAAATAAAGAATTGAGATCATATGTTTCTTCAACAGGCGGTACATTAAGACCATGTATTTCTTCAATAGGAGGTAAATTCTTAACGTCTTCAGCTTTAATACCTTTCTCTTTCATAGATTTCTTTGACTCTTGCATATCTTTGGGACTGAGGAATAGAACACCTCTCTTCTTCGGAGTTGGTTTAAGAATAGGTTTAGTAATTGGAGCAGGAGTTGGCTCAGGAGCTGGCTCAGGAGGTGCCCAATTATTTTCATTTGTCAACATATTATTCAATAAAATTTCAGCTTCATCTGGTGTTCTTTCCCTGAAAAGAGAACCAGCAAAACTATCCAGGTAATCTCTGGAAGCATTGGTTAGTCCATTATAAAAGATATCAAGTATTTCAGGTTTCTTAAGAGGATGATCAGGCAAAGCATTAAGTAACTTGAGAAGCCTCCCCCAAGCTTGTGTGAGACTCCCTTCTTTAATTTGCACAAAGTTGTATATTTCCCTCAAAACAACTTGTTTCTTATGAGTAGGGAAATATTTAGCAGAGAAGTAATAAATCATATCCTGGGGACTATGCACACAACCAGGATCAAGAGAATTAAACCATATCTTAGCATCACCCTTTAATGAGAACGGAAATATTTTGAGTATATAAAAGTAACGCGATCTCTCATCATTAGTGAATAGGGCAGCTATATCATTTAACTTAGTAAGATGTGCCACAACAGTTTCAGATTCATAGCCATAAAATGGATCAGATTCAACCAAAGTAATTATATCAGGATCACCAGAGAATTCATAATCCTTATCAGGAACACATATAGGTGAAGTAGCAAAAGCAGGGTCTGGTTTGATTTTATCTCTAAGTGATTCCTTGTTCCATTTAATTAATAACCTCTTAAGCTCATATCTATCCTTGCAAGCTAAAATAGCAACAGAAGATTCCATATCAAAAAGATAGCCCTCAGGAATAACAGGCATATTTTCATCATCACTATCATCATCGTATTCAGATTCAATAATTTCTTTTTCTCTAGCCCTAGCAATTTGTTCATCAAGAAATTCACCAAGGGGCACAGTAGTATCAGGCATAGAAGCAGTTTCATCATAAGTATCATGCATAGCAGAAGTGGCATCATCAATAACATGCGACATATTAGAACGAATAGCAGAAGCAGGTGTAGGTGTCGCTAACTTACTCATAACACAAGGTGAATCAAGTGCAGAGCTAGATGGCAGTTCCTTACCTCCCCTCGTAGTTGAGGGATAGATCTTGGTTTTTGGATCGCTCAAGTTCTTCATAATGATAAGCAGATATATATCCCAAGTGACTCAAAGAATAGAGCTATGCTCCCCGGCAACGGCACCAGAAATTAGTCTTGATAACCCACAAGTATAGGGGATCGCAACAGCTTTCGAGGGTAGAGTATTCAACGCAAATTTATTGATTCGACACAAGGGGAGCCAAAGAATATTCTCAAGTATTAGTAGCTGAGTTGTCAATTCAACCACACCTGGAAACTTAGTATCTGCAGCAAAGTGTTTAGTAGCAAAGTAATATGATAGTGGTGGTAGCGGTAGCAAAAGTAAAGACAGCAAAAGTAATGTTTTTGGTATTTTGTAGTGATTGTAACAGTAGCAGCGGGAAAGTAAATAAGCGAGAACCAGTATATGGAAAACTCGTAGGCACCGGATTAGTGATGGATAATTATGCCGGATGCGGTTCATCATGTAACAGTCATAACATAGGGTGACACAGAACTAGCTCCAATTCATCAATGTAATATAGGCATGTATTTCGTATATAGTCATACGTGCTTATGGAAAAGAACTTGCATGACATCTTTTGTCCTACCCTCCCATGGCAGCAGGGTCCTATGGGATATTAAGGCCTCCTTTTAATAGAGAACCGGAACAAAGCATTAGCACATAGTGAATACATGAACTCCTCAAACTATGGTCATCACCGAGAGTGGTCCCAATTATTTTCACTTCGGGGTTGCCGGATCATAACACATAGTAGGTGACTATAGACTTGCAAGATAGGATCAAGAACTCACATATATTCAAAACATAATAGGTTCAGATCTGAAATCATGGCACTCGGGCCCTAGTGACAATCATTAAGCATGGCAAAGTCATAGCAACATCAATCTAAGGATCAAACCCTAACAAAACTAACTCGATTACATGATAAATCTCATCCAACCCATCACCGTCCAGCAAGCCTATGATGGAATTACTCATGCACGGCGGTGAGCATCATGAAATTGGTTATGGAGGATGGTTGATGATGACGACGGCGACGAATCCCCCTCTCCGGAGCCCTAAACAGACTCCAGATCAGCCCTCCCGAGAGGTTTTAGGGCTTGGCGGCGGCTCCGTATCGTAAAACACGATGATTTTTTCTCTTTGATTTTTTTCTCTCCGAAAGCAAATATATAGAGTTGGAGTTGGCGTCGGAGGGCTTCCAGGGGGCCCACGAGGTAGGGGCGCCCTAGGGGGGGCGCCCCCCACCCTCGTGAGAAGGGTGTGGGCCCCCTGGTCTTCATCTTTGGCGAGGATTTTTTATTGTTTTTTCTAAGATGTTCCGTGGAGTTTCAGTTCATTCCAAGAATATTTGTTTTCTGCACATAAAACAACACCATGGCAATTCTGCTGAAAACACCGTCAGTCTGGGTTAGTTCCATCAAATCATACAAGTTAGAGTCCAAAACAAGGGCAAAAGTGTTTGGAAAAGTAGATACGACGGAGACGTATCAAGGTTTCAAGTCCCTAAAGACTTATGCAGCTTAGAGCGAGGAGTCGGCCCTGTCCGGCTTAAGGCGTGTATTGCGCCCCGAATTTGGCCTTCCGAATACTAGGGGCTTCGCCGAAATTTAAAATTATAGAATTCTATGGCTAAGTGAGAGTGATAACGCATTATATTCCGATTGCCTTGTTCGTTGCGCTGAGCACCTCCCTCGAAGGACCCAACAATGGGAACAAGAGTGCTCAGGTTTATCCCGAACACCCCAGCACTCGTGGCGTGGGGGCATAAGCCGATGACTAGCTATCTCTGATATTTGATAAACAGCCGAACAAAAGGTAATATTTTAAATTCAGACAAGCGTTGCATAGCGCATATGAACAAGTTTTCATAATACAGGATTACACGAGCAAGTTTATTCAAATATCACATCTTTTGCACACTCGTCCGCTACGAGACAGGCACCCTTCAGGACACCCTCATAGTACATCTCGGGGTGGCGATGCTCCTTGCCCTGCGACGGACCTTCCTTCACCAGCTTCACGGCGTCCATCTTGGCCTATTGCACCTTCACACGGGAGAAAGCCCGGCGTGCACCTTCGATGCAGACGGACCGCTTGATGACTTCCAGCCGTGGGCAGGCATCCACAAGCCGCCTCACCAGGCCGAAGTAGCTGTTGGGAAGGGCGTCGCCATGCCACATCCGGACTATAAAGCCCTTCATGGCCTGTTCGGCCACCTTGTGCAGCTCGACCAGTTGCTTCAGCTGGTCGCTCAGAGGCATCGGGTGTTCGGTCCCAGTATACTGAGACCAGAACAGCTTCTCCATTGAGCTTCCCTCCTTAGCCTGGTAAAACTGTGCGGCATCCGACACGCTGCGGGGCAAATCTGCGAATGCTCCTGGAGAGCTCCGGATTCGGGTAAGTAACAAGTAATTCACTTTCACATGCTTGCTTTGCATATAGAATGCCTTACACGCCGCTATCTTCTTCATCGCATCAATCTCCTGGAGGGCCTTTTGGGCTTCGGCCTTGGCACTCTTTGCACTCTCAAGGGCCGTGGCAAGCTCGGACTCTCGTGTCTTCAAGTCAAGCTCCAACACCTCGTGCTTCGTCACGAGAGCGTGGAGCTCTTGCTGCACCTCGCCCACCCGTGCCTCATGCCTTTCCCGCTCGGTGCGCTCCTTGGCCGCTTTGTTTTCGGCCTCGGATAGCGCTTGCTTCAGGGTCGCCACCTCGGTCGTGGCCCCTGGCAAATTTATGATGATCCTGTCATTTTTGCAATCTCATTCTTTTTATATATATCCATAGACTAGGTAATACTTACCTTTGTTCTCCTCGAGCTGCCTCTTGGCAAGGCTGAGCTCTTCCTTGGACCCTTCGAGGTCCTGCTTCAGTGCGGCGACCTCCGCAGTCAGTGCGGCAGAGGCCAGCAGCGAAGCCTGCATACACATATAGACATACTTATATTAGACTCCTACGATATTGTTTGATCCTTTGTTCGGCTTTTCTTTGTGAACACCGAACACAACATCAGGGGCTACTGTCTATGCGGTAATATTTTCCTATATTTCAAATACTTACCTCAAAGCCTGTCAGAAGGCTGGCACAGGCTTCAGTCAGTCCGCTCTTGGCGGACTAAACCTTCTGGATCACCGCACTCATAATAGTGTGGTGCTCTTCGTCGATAGAAGCGTTGCGCAACGCTCCCAACAGATTGTCCGGTGCCTCTGGATGGACAGAGGTCACCAGCACAGGCGTCTTGCCCCTTTTGGAAGGAGGTCGCCTGCCTGAGTCCAGAACCACTGGAGGTTCCGGTGCGGTGTTCGGCTGAGGGCCGAACTCGGAGCCCTCGGGAGCCTTGCTCCCTCTGCTCCCGGAATCCGGAAGGTCACCTCGAGGCGCCTCCAGGACTGTCTCCCCTCGACCCGGTGCCTCTTGAGACAATACCTCGGTGTTGTCTGTAGGGCAAGGGGAGGTGGCGGTCGGAAGTGGATTGCTATCCATATCCGACGAGCCCAGGGAGCCGTCCGACGATACGTCGATACGGGCTCGTGGCGGTCTGCATAATCATAATTCGGCATTAGGAGAAGCAGTGCGACAAAGGTATGCTATGAGTTACTCTGGCATCCGAATACTTACGACTTCGCCAGGGGCTTGGCCCTGAGCAGCCACTCGTCTTCACCTTCGGCGGCGGTGGTGGAATAGTCCGGAAGGAGAGTCCTTGCCTTCTTGGACCCTTCGCCCCCCCCCCCAGTTGGGGCGGCCTTCCTTTTCTTGTCTCCCCCGACTGGAGGGGGAGCATCGTCATCTTCCTCCTCGTCTTCAGGGGAGGAGTGCATCGCGGAGTTATCGGACGATGAGTCCAATAACACCTGGCATCGGGAACTCTTTCGGGTTCCCTTGGCCTTCTTGGTCTTCTCCGGCACCTTGTAAGGAGCCGGAGTCAGCATCTCCGTCAGGAGAGCGTCCGCAGTGTCTTCGGGCAGAGGGGCCGGACAGTTAATCTGCCCCGACGTCTCCACCCAGTCCTGTCAAAGGCATGGAGCTCAGACCCTGCACATGGTTAAGCTAGGGGAAATCAATATCCTACTAGATGTGTAGAACTCACCGAATGCGCTAGGCGCTTCGCGCTTAGCCCGCGGTCCTCGGTGAGAGAGGGAGGGACCTCAGCGTCCTTGAACAGCACCCTCCAGACGTCCTTGTGCATCGTGTCGAAGAGCTCGCTCAGAGTCTGGTGCTGGGCCGGGTCGAACTCCCACAAATTGAAAACCCGTAGTTGACACGGGAGGATCCGGCGGATGAGCATGACCTGGACTATGTTGACAAGCTTGAGCTTCTTGCCTGCCATATTCCGGATACATTTCTGGAGTCTGTCCTGCTACCGATGAACCCCAGGACAGGCGCTTCTCTTTCCAGGAGGTGAGCCGCGTGGGGATTCCGGATCGAAACTCGGGGGGCACCACCCAGTTGGTGTCGCGCGGCTCGGTGATGTAGAACCATGCCGATTGCCACCCCTTTATGGTATCCACGCAGGAGCCTTCAAGCCATATAACATTGGGCATCTTGCCCACCATGGCTCCGCCGCATTCTGCTTGTTGGCCTCCCACCACCTTCGGCTTGATATTGAAGGTCTTTAGCCACAGGCCGAAGTGGGGCCGAATGCGGAGGAAGGCCTCACACATGACGATGAACGCCGAAATGTTTAGGATGAAGTTCGGGGCCAGATCATGGAAGTCCAGCCCGTAGTAGAACATGAGACCACGGACGAATGGATGGAGGGGAAACCCCAGTCCGTGGAGGAAGTGGTGGAGGAAAACTACCCTCTCGTGAGGTTTCGGGGTAGGGACGATCTGCCCCGCATCCGGCAGCCGATGCGCGATATTCGCGGCTAGGTATCCGGCCCCGCGCAGCTTTTTGATGTGTCCCTCCGTGACGGAGGACGCCATCCACTTGCCTCCCACTCCAGACATGTTTGGAGAAGGTTGAGGAGAAGGATGTGGACTTGGGCGTTGGAGGTCGAGTGTGCAAGAATGGATGAGCAAGGAGGAAGAAGGCGTGGGTAGAAAAAGGTTAAACCTTGTCCCTTTATATGGGCGGCCGAAGCTATGCGCCCCCACTAGCCTGGTAAAACTCGCTTATACCCCAAGTGTCATAATCGATGGCGCGGTTGGGTTACCCACGCCCGTATTAATGAGAATCCCGTAATAAGGGGGACACAATCTCTGCTTTGACAAGACGTGTCAAGAAACTGCCTCGCGTTATGTGCGGGGCTAGTTAAAGGAAACGGTTCGAATAATCACCGGGCCATGGCATAATGTCATGTTGCCAAAACGTGTCAGCAGATTAGATTTGTGGAAATATTATTCTCTCTACGGTGGTATGTGGAACTTATTTTGCAGGGTCGGACACTATCCTTGTATTCAAAATTATTCCGTGGTGTATTCGAAGGAGTAACCCGCCTTGCAATGTCGAAGACAACACTGCGCGCCGGACTCATCGTCATTGAAGCCTAGTTCAGGGGCTACTGAGGGAGTCCTGGATTAGGGGGTCTCCGGACAGCCGGACTATATCCTTTGGCTGGACTGTTGGACTATGAAGATACAAGATTGAAGACTTCGTCTCGTGTCCGGATAGGACTCTACTTGGCGTGGAAGGCAAGCTATGCAATACGGATATGTATATCTCCTCCTTTGTAACCGACCTTGTGTAACCCTAGCCCCCTCCGGTGTCTATATAAACCGGAGGGTTTTAGTCCGTAGGACAACATACAATCATACCATAGGCTAGCTTCTAGGGTTTAGCCTCTCCGGTCTCGTGGTAGATCAACTCTTGTAATACTCATATCATCAAGAATAAATCAAGCAGGACGTAGGGTTTTACCTCCATCAAGAGGGCCTGAACCTGGGTAAAACATCGTGTTCCCTGCCTCCTGTTACCATCCGCCTTAGACGCACAGTTCGGGACCCCCTACCCGAGATCCCCGGTTTTTGACACCGACACCCTGCTTCTTCTTCCTACTTGAGGAGATGCCCCTCGCCTCGAGCAGCAACGCTCCAAGGCTGTCTTCTGCTGTTCGTCCTCATCGGCTCTCGCAACACCGGCGCTCTCGTCCACCTCACCGACGGCAGCACTAACAGGTCCCGCCGACCATTCCCTGCTCCTTTTTCCGCTCCATCTCCCTTCTCTTCTCATGTATCCCCTTCAGCCTCTCGTGTTCCTCCGCAGGTCCCCACCATGGATGCCAGGAGCGCCCATGCGCCGCATGCCTGAAACCTTGTCTTGCTCCGCCTCGCGTGGCCAGTGACTGGCAGATGAGCACCTCCGCTCTTCTTCCTTCCCTTCCAACTCTGGTTCTTCTCCCTCTCCCTCACCCCGCCTGTCTCTCTCTCGCAGGTGGAGACCATGGCCACCTCCGCTGTTCTGACTACCCCGCAGGAGCTCCTAGCCGCCGGATCGGGTCGCCTCCGCCTGGTTCCTCTCGCGCCATGTCCGCCGCTGCAGTCCCGCTGTGTTGCGCCCCTGCTTTGTCTTGCTGTGGGTGGAGCAGCGAGTCAGCGCCCAGCCACCGCCGCGACCCTGTTCTTCCTGGAAATGCACGCGGCGCCAAGCCCCCTGCGTTAACCCGTTCCAACGACAGCGTGGACAAGCGCCTAGGCCCAGCGCCCCTTCCAGCCTCCCTCTCCACCAAACTAAGCTGACCCATCTTCTCGTCTAGGCCCAATGTGAGCAGCGCTCCAGATTCGGCCCAGCTCTATGTTTTTTTCTGCCTAAACGTTTTTTCCTATTATCTTGTGGACGCCAAATTTGCAGAAAAACCCTTGCATTTCATGCATATAATAACTCATGAATCGTGCATCGGATTAAAATGATTAAAACATGCAAATTGCTTATACTTTTGTGTAGTTTAACAATTTCCAACTTTCATGCATGTTAAAAATGTTTGAAATGTTGTTTGTTTAAATTTGTCTATTGCCATGTTAAAATGCTTTACTTCATAACTAATTAACTGTAGCTCCAAATTTAATAAACGTTATATGTAAATGGGGTCGAAAAATGCCTAGTTTAACATGGTGGCTTTACTTTGCATGTTTAATAACTCTAAAATTGTCTTTAGGTAAGAAAATTACCAACTCTAAAATTTGCATGTGGAGGGGTTTACCGGAATCGTTATTTGATGTTTCCGACCTCATTTAAATTGCCTA
Organism: Triticum aestivum; assembly: GCF_018294505.1. Taxonomy (NCBI): domain Eukaryota; kingdom Viridiplantae; phylum Streptophyta; class Magnoliopsida; order Poales; family Poaceae; genus Triticum; species Triticum aestivum. Next base: position 370,481,983 of record NC_057803.1, on the reverse strand, counting down.
AAATGTGTAGTCTACTTATGCTTCACCTCTTGCCATGTTCAACAACATTTAATATTGTTGGGTACATAACCGAGAGAGAACTAAATAAGTCATGTGGTGTTTCGTCAATATGCAACTCCGTTGCATATTGAGCTCCACTTAATTTGTAGTATTGTTTGTTGCACTTTGCCATGCCATGCCTCATTACATCGGACATGCATCATCCTTGGTTGTGCATCATGCCATGTTTATGTGATGGTTGTTTACCATGTTGTTTTCTTCTTTCCGGTGTTGCTCCTTCGGGTTAGTTCCGATAACGTCACGTTTGTGAGGATTCGTTCGATTTCGTTCGTTTATCTTCTTTATGGACTCATTCTTCTTCCTTGCGGGATCTCAGGCAAGATGACCATACCCTCGAAATCACTTCTATCTTTGCTTGCTAGTTGTTCGCTCTATCGCTATGTCGCGCTACCTACCACTTATTATATCATGCCTCCCATATTGCCATGTCAAGGCTCTAACCCACCATCCTAGCAAACCGTTGTTTGGCTATGTTACCACTTTTGCTCAGCCCCTCTTATAGCGTTGCTAGTTGCATGTGAAGTTGAAGTTTGTTCCATGTTGGAACATGGTTATGTTGGCATATCACAATATCTCTTATTTTAATTAATGCATCTATATACTTGGTAAAGGGTGGAAGGCTCGGCCTTATGCCTGGTGTTTTGTTCCACTCTTGCTGCCCTAGTTTCCGTCATACTGGTGTTATGTTCCTTGATTTTGCGTTCCTTACACGATTGGGTGTTATGAGAACCCCTTGACAGTTCACTTTGAATAAAACTCCTCCGGCAAGACCCAACCTTGATTTTACATTTGCCTAACAACCTATACCTTTCCCTTGGGAGTAATTAACCCGAGGGTTATATTTATTTTAATCCCCCCGAGCCAGTGCTTCTCTAAGTGTTGGTCCGAACCGGGCAACCTGCGGGGCCACCTCAGGGCAACTTAAGGGCTGGTTTCACTCGTAGCTTGACCTATCCGGTGTGTCCTGAGAACGAGATATGTGCGACTCCTATCGGGATGTCGACACATCGGGCAGCTTTGCTGGTCTTGTTTTACCATTGTCGAAATGTCTTGTAACCGAGATTCCGAGACTGATCGGGTCTTCCCGGGAGAAGGAATGTCCTTCGTTGACCGTGAGAGCTTGTGATGGGCTAAGTTGGGACACCCCTGCAGGGTATAAACTTTCGAAAGTTGTGTCTGTGGTTATGTGGCAGATGGGAATTTGTTAATATCCGGTTGTAGAGAACTTAAAACTTGACTTAATTAAAATACATCAACCGCGTGTGCAGCCGTGATGGTCTCTTTTCGGTGGAGTCCAGGAAGTGAGCACGGTTTTGGAGTTATGTTTGTGCGTAAGTAGTTTCAGGATCACTTCTTGATCACTTCTCGCTTCGCGACCGTTGCGTTGCTTCTCTTCTCGCTCTTATTTGCGTATGTTAGCCACCATATATGCTTAGTGCTGCAGCTCCACCTCATTACCCTTTCCTACCCATAAGATTAAATAGTCTTGATCTCGCGGGTGTGAGATTGCTGAGTCCTCGTGATTCATAGATACTTCCAAGCAGTAGCAGGTGCCGATGATACCAGTGCAGGTGGCGCAACCGAGCTCATGTGGGAGCTCGATGAAGATCTTGATCGTTGTTTTGTGTCTTTTTCATTTGATCAGTAGTGGAGCCCAGTTGGGACGATCGGGGATCTAGCATTTGGGGTTGTCTTCTTTTATTTTTGTTACGTAGTCGGACCTTTGATTGTACCTTGGATGATGTATGGATTATTTATGTATTGTGTGAAGTGGCGATTGTAAGCCAACTCTTTATCCCATTCTTATTCAGTACATGGGATTGTGTGAAGATTACCCCTCTTGCGACAAACCTACCATGCGGCTATGCCTCTAAGTCGTGTCCCAACACGTGGGAGATATAGCTACATTGTGGGTGTTACAAGTTGGTAATCAGAGCCATCCCCGACTTAGGAGCCCCCTGCTTGATCGAATCACTGATATTGTTGAGTCTAGAACATAATTTTTCGAGTCTTAGGATTATATATATATCGGAGAGTAGGATTCTTTTTACTCCTCAGTCCCTTCGTCGCTCTGGTGAGGCCTCCTAACGTAGAAGTTTTGACTTCCCTCTTCTCAAATTTCACGATTTTTTTAGGATCACGCAGGTTTCTTGGAATCGTTCTGATAGTCTTGTGACGAGAACATTGTTCTTGGTGCCTCCTAACATTTAGGGGTTGTGGCAGTGTCCCAGGGAGTTGAGCTCCGAGGTGTTGTCGTTACAATTTTATCATTGCAGTTCTGGAATACTTGAGTTCGCCGACATCGAAAATCTCTTTTATGCAGTTGTTGGTGAGATCACCTCGACGCCACCCAGTACTGGGGCGGGAGTTCAGGAGTATTGCCATAACTCGTATAAAGGATACTTTTCGAAGGTTGAGGTACATGATTTCCGAACGTTTCTTTGTTATGTGTTGAAGGGTGGATACAGCTGGATGTAGGGATTGTTAGTTTGGGTGAGATATTATGCTTCCCCTATATCCCCAACACCTGATTGCATAACCATAAATTTTTGGGAGATTATAAGTGGGAATTCAAGTATCACGTAGGATATCTTTCCAATAGACACATGATACGATATGGGATCTATCATATGTTTGTTTCCGGCTTATTCTGCAAGCCAAATCCTTTGTTTTGTTTTGAGTTGTGGTATTCGAGTTGCTTCAATGTCAAGTGTTGATTCCATACCTTTTCTAAACGGTATTCTCATATTTCTATGGGAATACTAATCCTTTTTTATCATCGAGTTTGTCATCTCAATTTCTTCTCAACCGGTGTGCTCCGCTTCTAGTGGATCCGATCATTTTCAACATCCGTAAGATCAACTCTAAGTTTTCACAATGGTGTTTGTTTCATCCGTCCCCAAGTTCCTTTGTTTTCCTGCCCTCCCACCCTTTTTCTTCAAGGACTCAGAGATATTCAAATCAACTATCCATTTTATTCACACGAAGTATCTTCATTCTTTTCCTTCAATGTTCTTATCCGGTGATTCTCATGAAGATATTGAGGAAGCTTCAAGTCTATAATTCTTCATTTTGTTTCTTCTCCGGTGGATTCAATTCAAGCTTTGTTGATCATATTCCTTTCCTCGTTTTAAATGTTTTCTCATGCCGGTGCACTTCTTAATCATCCACCTCTTGCTATTCATGTTTATCTGGAGTGCTGAAGATATCCCAGAAGATTCAAGTTTCTATTCGTAATCCTTTCAAGCTATTTCGAGGTCTTACCTTATTCAAGCCATTCAACTCAACAGGTGCAATCCCTCTTTTAAAATCGTTCAACGGTGTATCTTTTGAGTGGGCCCTAATGCACAGGTCTTTTCCCAGGATCTTACCTAACTCTTCTATTTTTTCGAAGTTATTCTCAAATTCATTTCAAAGTTTGACGTAAGGATGATTTGTCATCAGTCAAATGTCTTTCTCCAAGTTCTTTCAAATTCTTTTCATCGTAGGTTCAACCTTTCTAATATTCATCATGGAGTATCTCAACAATTCATGGTGGTGTTTCTCATCGTCATTCTCAACATTTGAAGACCGAAGAATAGTTTTTCCTCCAAATCTTACCTGTTCTCTCAAGACCCGTGGTTCTAGCTTCATGCTTTCCTCTCATAATTGTTTGCGATTGTGAGAATTCTTTTCATCCATTGGGAGCATTTCAGGAGTCTTTTCAGTTTGATTCTCCGAAGGCCATCATTTCGGGTCTATTCATTACAACTTTCAGCTCTCGTTCTCCAAATCTTACCGGTGCATCGCTCAAACAACCTCTAATCAGTTCATGGTCTCTTCGTTCACTTTTATCTAAATTCTCTCAAGCATCTTCGTTCATTTGCTAATTCTTCCCGGTGTTTCTTTATCTTTTCTTCGTTCATTTTCAATTCTTACGGTGGTTCTTACAAGATTCTTCTTCCTTCGTTTATCGTATCAATTTATTCGTTGTTTCAATCCTTCCGGTGGTTCGTCGAAGACCTTCTCAAGTTTGCACTATATATTTCTTAATCCTTTCTATGAGAATAAGTAGTATGCCAAATCCGTTGCTTGTCATCAATTAAATTGGTGAAGGATAAGCATAATGTAATTCTTATTCTTGTTTCATCCAAGTGATTAATTCCTTATTCCGGAGGTTCATCAAAATTCTTGATTTCAGTTGTTCATCTTTCTTTCCCGGAGTTCCAAGATCTCTCAATTATATCATCGCAAAGCTCCATCTAATCAATGAAAGGATTCATCTTATTCTTTTCAAGCTTCTTTTCCTTGCGACCTTCTTTTATCTATCCAGAGTTCTTCGAGAGTTTTGTCATGGTGGCTCGTCGATGTTTCCTTTCATTCTTCAATTGTTCTTCAAGATCTCTCTCGAAGTCATGAACCGCCAAGCTATACTCTAAAATGAACATGGTGTTCAACACAGGTCTTGTTTTGAGGAGTTCGAGCATTCTTCATCTTGCATTCCGAAGTGCAATTCTTTCATATCTCATCTTTTGAGGTGGTGTTATGTGATTCTTGACAATTTCCTTTCGTGTTTCATGATTTGCAAGTTGTCAAGAATGAGATAGTTAAACCCATCAATTTCTTCGAGCATGAGCTCTTCTCAATCCATCAATCTCTTCGTTGGAGTTATCTTGAGTTATATTTCACCTAAAGCCTATCATAAGGATGGTTGCGATTGTGGTGCTTATCAATGATCCAATCTTCTCCTTCCTATCTCGGTGAAGAGATTTTCATCTCTTCGTTGCTCTCAAGCAAGCAATTGATTCCGGTAGTGGTGGAATTTCACCTCAGTTTTGAGATGTTTTCCATAAGCCCACTACAAGCTTATTTGTTTTGTTGTTGGTTTTCCAACAACTCCATTATAACCTTCTTGGAAGGGTGTTTTCCAAGCTCAATTGTGGCAGAAGTTGTCATTTTCTTCTCCATTTTGTTATTCGAATGATTTATCTTCTATTCTTCCTTCCAAAGGCATTGTGATGTTGCTCTCTTCGACCCATCATCTTGTTTTGTCAAGTTCATGTTGAATTCTTTCCATTTACAGTCGGAGTGTTGTCCAAATTATATCAATTGTATTCCTTCTCTATCTTGTTTTAACCGGAGTGTTGTGTCTATCATTCCTCTTCTAACCGGAGTCTCATCCAAGTGCTTTCGTTTTGCCAAGTTCATATTCTATGCCTTCCTTTTCCAACAGGAGTGTTGTCGTAATTGATCCTTATCGTTATTTGTACATCTCGTTTCAATCGGAGTGCTTGCATGTACTTCTTATCCATTGCACCCCTTTTCTTATGTCTTTCAACCTAGAAGGTTCTAGTAATGTTCCTTGTTCCTCTTTTCTAACGGAGTGTTTTCAACTTTGTTCATCTTTGTTGTATTCTTCTTTCAATTTGTTCACCCTCGCAAAGTTCTTCGGTTTCACTCATTTGTCAAAGAAGCAATTAGTTTTACCTCTTCTCTTCCTCTTTCGTTTCCCTCTGGTGCCATCCTAGATCTCGGGACGAGATCCTCTTGTAGTGGTGGAGTGTTGTAATGCCTCGAGACCGTTGCGCCAGGTGTCTTCCAGTTATTCGCTGTTGTTGCCTTGTCATTTGTTTGCGTGTTGCATTCTTGTCATGTCATCATGTGCATTGCATCATCATGTTTTCAAAACTTGCATACGTCCGGGTCTCCCCGTTCTCTCTGTTGTCCGTTCCGAGCCAAACCACACTCGCACGCGCCCACGGCATGTCCAAAATATTATTTTATAAGTGACTAGAAAATGTTCTCAAAATGGGATGAAAGTTGGCATCCAGTGTTGTTAAGTTGTCTGTAGACCGCCTGCCAAGTTTCATCGCATTCAGAGTCCGTTTGATAGCCCAACTGTTAAACTATAGCGGCAATATAGCCGGTCAAACGTCGGACGTTTTCAGTCTCCAGAAACAATCGCCAGGTCCCTCTCTTCTCTTCTCTCAGCCCAAGGCTTTCCGCACAGCCCACTACCACTCACCTCTTGGCCCAACCTAAACCTCCTCACATCTGGAGTTGTTCGATTGTTATCGGAGGGCGCCGAAACCCCTCCTAACCACCTGACCCCCTCCTTGCATCAGTGCATCGAACCCCTCGCGCCCATCCGAAAGTTGTCCCGAACCCGACCCGTGCAGTCGTCACCGTTAGGTCCGGATCATCCCCAAACATCTATAAAACATCTTCATTTTATTTATTGGACTCCCTAGCCTATTTTTCTAGACCGCCCGATTTTGATCGGAGGGTCCAACCTCAATCCTATTTCCATATATATATATACCAACCCCTACCAAATCAAGCCAACCCTAATTTCTAGGATGTTTGTCCCATCGCTGCCGCCACCCAGCCTCGATCCACCTCGAGATCCCTTCTCCTCGTTTTCCTCCACCCACCAACAGGAGCCCGAGCTCCTTCTCCCCAACCAGCCTCCGTCCTGATCCACCCCTCACCGAGCCTTTGTGCAGCAGCCGCCACCCCACCTCTTCCCGAGGCCCAAGTAGGAGCGCTCGGCCTCGTCTTCTCGCGCGGCCAGCCGCCTCGACGGCGACCTCCAGGACCACCACCGCGCCGTGCTTCTTCCTCCTCGAGGAGATGCCCCTCGCCTTGAGCACCAATGCTCCAAGGCCGCCTTCTACTGTTCGTCCTCGTCGACTCTCGCAATTCCGGCGCTGCCGGCAGCCGCGCCGCTCGGTCCACCTCACCGACGGCAGTACTAGTAGGTCCCGCCGACCATCCCCTGCTCATTTTTCCTCTCCATCTCCCTTCTCTTCTTTTGTATCCCCTTCAGTCCTCTCGTGTTCCTCCGCAGGTCCCCGCCATGGATGCCAGGAGCGCCCGTGCACCACATGCCTGAAACCCTGTCTTGCTCTGCCTCACGTGGCTAGTGACCGGGAGATGAGCACATCCGCCCTTCTTCCTTCCCTTCCAACTCTGGTTCTTCCCCCTCTCCCTCACCCCGCATGTCTCTCTCTCGCAGGTGGAGACCATGGCCGTCGCCGCCATTCTGACTACCCCGCAGGAGCTCCCAGCCGCCGGATTGGGTCGCCTCTGCCTGGTTCCTCTTGCGCCAAGTCCACCGCTGCAGTCCTGCCGTGTTGTGCCCCTGCTTTGTCTCGTTGTGGTTGGAGTAGCGAGCCAGCGCCTAGCCACCGCCGCGACCCTGTTCTTCCTGGAAACGCACGCAGCGCCAAGCCCCCTGCGTTGACCCATTCCAATGCCAGCATGGACAAGCGCCTAGGCCCAGCGCCCCTTCCAGCCTCCCTCTCCACCAAACCGAGCCGGCCCATCTTATCGTGTTGGCCCAATGTGAGCAGTGCTCCAGATTCGGCCCAACTCTATGTTTTTTTTGCCTAAACATTTTTCCTATTATCCCGTGAATGCCAAATTTGCAGAACAACCCTTGCATTTCATGCATATAATAACTCATGAATCGTGCATCGGATTAAAATGATTTGAACATGTAAATTGCTTAGAATTTTGTGTAGTTTAATAATTTCCAACTTTCATGCATGTTAAAAATGTTTAAAATGTTGTTTGTTTAAATTTTCCTATTGCCATGTTAAAATGCTTTAATTCATAACTAATTAACCGTATCTCCAAATTTAATAAACTTTATATGTAAATGGGGTAGAAAATGCCTAGTTTAACATGGTGGCTTTACTTTGCATGTTTAATAACTCTAAAATTGTGTTTAGGGTAGAACAGTACCAACTCTAAAATTTGCATGTGGGGGGTTTACCGGAATCGTTGTTTGATGTTTCTAGCCTCATTTAAATTGCCTAAAATGTGTATTATACTTATGCTTCACCTCTTTCCATGTTTAACAACATTTTAGATTGTTGGGTACATAACCGAGAGAGAACTAAATAAGTCATGTGGTGTTTCGTCAATATGTAACGGAGTTGCATATTGAGCTCCACTTAATTTGTAGTATTGTTTGTTGCACTTTTCCATGCCATGCCTCATTAAACGGGACATGCATCATCCTTGGTTGTGCATCATGCCATATTTATGTGATGGTTGTTTACCATGTTGTTTGCTTCTTTCCGGTGTTGCTTCTCCGTGTTAGTTCCGATAACGTCGCGTTTGTGAGGATTTGTTCGACTTCGTCCATTTATCTTCTTCGTGGACTCGTTCTTCTTCGTTGCGGGGTCTCAGGCAAGATGACCATACCCTCGAAATCCCTTCTATCTTTGCTTGCTAGTTCTTCTCTCTATCGCTATGTCGCGCTACCTACCACTTGTTATATCATGCCTCCCATATAGCCATGTCAAGCCTCTAACCCACCATCCTAGCAAACCGTTGTTTGGCTATGTTACCGCTTTTGCTCAGCCCCTCTTATAGCGTTGCTAGTTGCATGTGAAGTTGAAGTTTGTTCCATGTTGGAACATGGTTATGTTGGGATATCACAATATTTCTTATTTTAATTAATGCAACTATATACATGGTAAAGGGTGGAAGGCTCTGCCTTATGCCTGGTGTTTTGTTCCACTCTTTCCTCCCTAGTTTCCGTCATACTGGTGTTATGTTCCTTGATTTTGCGTTCCTTATGCGGTTGGGTGTTATGGGAACCCCTTGACAGTTCGCTTTGAATGAAACTCCTCCAGCAAGGCCCAACCTTGGTTTTACATTTGCCTAACAACCTATACCTTTCCCTTGGAAGCAATTAACCAGAGGGTCATCTTTATTTTAACCCCCCCCGGCCAGTGCTTCTCTAAGTGTTGGTCCGAACAGGGCAACCGGCGGGGCACCTCGGGGCAACTTGAGGGCTGGTTTTACTTGTAGGTTGACCTACCTGGTGTGTCCTGAGAATGAGATATGTGCGACTCCTATCGGGATGTCGACACATTGGGCAGCTTTGCTGGTCTTGTTTTACCATTGTCGAAATGTCTTGTAACCGAGATTCCGAGAATGATCGGGTCTTCCCAGGAGAAGGAATATCCTTCGTTGACCGTGAGAGGTTATGATGGGCTAAGTTGGGACACCCCTGTAGGGTATAAACTTTTGAAAGCCGTGCCCGCGGTTATTTGGCAGATGGGAATTTGTTAATATCCGGTTGTAGAGAACTTAAAACTTAACTTAATTAAAATACATCAACTGCGTGTGTAGCCGTGATGGTCTCTTTTCGTCGGAGTCCGGGAAGTGAACACGGTTTTGGAGTTATGTTTGTGCGTAAGTAGTTTCAGGATCACTTCTTGATCACTTTTAGCTTCGCGACCATTGTGTTGCTTCTCTTCTCGCTCTTATTTGCGTATGTTAGCCACCATATATGCTTAGTGCTGCAGATCCACCTCATTACCCTTTCCTACCCATAAGCTTAAATAGTCTTGATCTCGTGGGTGTGAGATTGCTGAGTCCTCGTGACTCATAGATACTTCCAAACAGTTGCAGGTGCCGATGATACCAGTGCAGGTGGCGCAACCGAGCTCAATTGGGAGCTTGATGAAGATCTTGATCATTGTTTTGTGTCTTTTCCATTTGATCAGTAGTGGAGCCTAGTTGGGACAATCGGGGATCTAGCATTTGGGGTTGTCTTCTTTTATTTTGGTTCCGTAGTCGGACCTTTGATTGTACCTTGGATGATGTATGGATTATTTATGTATTGTGTGAAGTGGCGATTGTAAGCCAACTCTTTATCCCATTCTTATTTAGTTCATGGGATTGTGTGAAGATTACCCCTCTTGCGACAAACCTACCATGTGGCTATGCCTCTAAGTCGTGCCCTGACACGTGGGAGATATAGCCACACTGTGGGTGTTACACCTACACAGTTGCTTGCTGGGGTTGCTCTCTTCAGTTTTCACACTCTCTCGCACAAAACTACTGTGTCCACATCTCTAACATCCCGGCGGATCACGTCCGCCGGGGGAAGGGGTAGATGCTTAGTGTAGATGCGGTTGTCGTCGCTGACGGCAAAAACCCACTGTCGGCACATCACGATCAGGGGTCCCCGCCATTCTCTCTCACAAAGCCGGCGAGGTTGCCTTCGTCCATTTCACACTGCCGCGATGTGGGTAGTTGCCTCCTCCCGCCGTCCTCCTCTAGGTTGAGCTACGTCCCTACATCCCTCAGGTACAACATCCTTTACAGCCGGCTTGCACCACTGCTCCAGCCGCCCAAATCACTCCATGTGGATATTTCTCTACTTCTTTGCCCCCTATTTGCTATGATCTGTCAATCATTGAGATGCAATAGCTTGCATGTTAGTCTCCTTTGTATTTGATGAAATGTTGCAACGGGCAACCTTGGATGCAAGATACATGAAACAGAAGCTGGAAGCTTCATAGCATTGTACTATCTCGCTGATAAATTACAGTGCATACTGTACAAGTACTTCCTTCGTTCCTAAATATAAGTATTTGTAGAGATTTCACCATGAACCACATTCGGATGTATATAGATGCATTTTAAGTGTAGATTCATTCATTTTGTTCCGTATGTAGTCCACCTAGTGGAATATCTACAAAGAATTATATTTAGGAACGGAGGGAGTACTATGTAAAGAGTTAGGTGTCGCACGGTGTCCAGAAAATATGGTGATAGTGTGAGGTGGGCCATGTAATCACTGAGCCTGCGTGTTTTCACTGCTCTTGCACTCCTCCATCGTAAGAATGGAGAAAATTGTAATCAAGTAGTACCTCCTTTCGCTGAAAGCGTGGGAAATCCAGCAGTCCTACCACCTCAGTAATAATGACCAATGAGCCGTCAAATCACATGGACCCAGCAGTAAGTTGGACGGATGAAGAAACCATCACTCTTGAATCCGCTTCTCCCTTCAACGCAGGCGCCAGTGAGAAGTCGCGTCCACTCTGCCCGGGCATAAATGTGGCACTGGCCGTTTCAGGCGGGAAGTGCGCACAGGCGATGGAGGGGCTTTGGGTGGGCCAGGCTGGTCAGGAGCGGGCGTGGCAGTTGTCCGCCTGTCCCTACGGGACGCCCAGAAACGAGAGGATGCACCGACTCTGGCGGCTAAAATCGTACACTACACACCATCTCTCTATAGGAGTAGGTCGATCCGTCGCTCTCTCTAACACACACATGCTTTTAAACACACACACGCACACGCACACGCACACGCACACACAGGTTCATATAATAGGAAAATCGTGTGACTGCGAAGCCACAGGAAGTGAGATACAAATGGAGTGCGTACAAGAAGAGAAGAGGTGACGAATATTCCATCGAACCTGGACTTAGAAGTAGTACTCCCTCCATCTAGGTGTTAAGTCATCCTACAGAAATCAGATATTCCCAAAATGTTTAGGCGTTGTCCATTAACTTCGCATCTCAATCCCCTCCTAGCCTCGTTGCTAGGGAGCGTTGTTACTTAGGGAGCGTTTGGATCCTTAGCAAGAACAACTTATAGCATAGCCGGGCAAGGTTAGGCGTTTGTAACTGTTAAAATATGTTAGCTTTTGTGGGCCAGCTAGCTTGGGTGGGCTAGAAAAACCTTGCTAGCTCAGGAAAGCCGGATCGACTCGCTTCCGACGGCAAACTTCGCGTAGTAGTAACATAGACTAGTAACATACGCATGTTGTACTAGTCCAAGTTACTCACCACTATGACCAGCCTAATCAATGTAACAAAACGTTCCTTACTCTGCCTTGTTATCTCCCCCGGAAACCCAATGCATGGAGCGCAACTACGCGTTGATCAGTCAAGAAATCAAAGTCGGTTGCATGCGAGTTAATACGTGGCCCTGCATGGTAGCTAAAACAGCATCTCTTAGTTGTTTGGATTAATTGTTGCGTTTAGAGACAGAAATCAGGGCCTTGATTGGAGGAATGACCGGTCAAGTTTCTCCTTCTCCTCCAATCTTCTTGCACCTTGGTCCCGCTGCACCTTCTAACATGACTTATTACACCTAGACAGGGGGAGCCGTACGAGATACGGTGGCACACTGACTTAGGTCGAATACAAGTGCCCAAAATTGGGTGCATGTTATAATAAGGATTAACTTAAAATAGTACGTGAGCAAACAGAGGCATCAATTGGACAGTGTTCCCGAGCAGTAGCGAGATGTGTGAGGTAAGATACACCACTGGCGCTTTTAATGTTTCTTATTAATTTGTTTGTTTCACCCTCTGACTGGTGGGACCCAACGTACTACATGGAGAGAGGTAATGTACTACTGGTCAAAATGGATGGGTACAGAGCTATACGATCTCGTAGTGACCGTATAATCACCTCATCACGTATAAGCTGCAGCCTCGGCGCTTGATTTCTAGGGTTTGCACTCTTCACACTCTCTCCAGTATATATATACACGCTGGAGCCTCAGCGCTTGTAGTTGCGCTCTTCACACTCTCTCACCCTCTCCAGATCTAAACAATACTTCGTTGGCCTCTCTCTCTCTCTCTCCTGTCACTACTGGTCTGCTTGTAGTTGCTCTCTTCACACTCTCTCACCCTCTCCAGATCTAAACAAGACTTCGTTGGACTCTCTCTCTCTCTCCCCTCACTGCTGGTCAAAGAGCTAGCAGGATCAGTCCGCCGGGAAGGAAATGAGGCTTAACACTGTCACCGTCGGCGAGGGAGGAGGGAATCCACTACCGGCGCAGCTATTCACTTTCACCCAGCGGCGTCGCGGGAGGGCCTCCGACCCCTTCTTCTTCGTCGCCGTACATAGTGTGGGCCGAACAGCCTCCGGTCGCCCACCGAACCACACCCCAAGAACCTTAAGGTATAATTTACTTATTCCACATGCATTGCTCTAGCTGCATGTGGGCTTTTTCCGCTTCTGCACTCGAATCTAGGTGTTGGATCAAACAGGAAAGTAGTTGGGAAAGTTGTATACCATGAATCTAGGACGTGGTTCAAAGAGGAAAGGAATGGGGGAAAGTAGTGGGAAAAGTTGTATAGCATGAATCTAGGACATGGTTCAAAAAGGAAAGGAAGGGGGAACTAGTGGGGAAAGTTGTATCGCATGAATCTAAGACGTGGTTCAAAGAGGATAGGAAAGAGGGAAAGTAGTGGGGAAAGTTTTATAGCATAAATCTAGGACGTGGTTCATAGAGGAAAGGAAGTGGGGAAAGTACTAGTATAGACTGTCTATCTAGCACCTACATTGGTTGAAAATGGAAAACAATGACAAACATAGTGCGCACATCTGTAACGAACTGATCTTTTGTTCTGGGGGACAAGGCTATAGAGTTTGAGCAGGATTAGATTTGCTGCACTCACATAGGGAAAGGTGTCTAAAGATAACAAATCTGGGACCAACACAAATATGTTCCTTGGTTGTTTGTTCTTTGTTGCAACAGACTGTGCATCACCCCAGTACATCGGTAGATGCACGTGGTGCTGGTGCGTCGATTGTCCTGTGCAACTCTTTAGCTGTTGTTAATCTAAGGCCCTGTTTGGTTAAAAACTCCCTAGTCCCTACCTGCTTGGTTCCAGGGACTAAACATGGACTAGAGGTTATTAAATGACATGCTAAAAGACCATGTTACTCCTAGTAATGAACTAATAGAGACAAGGTGTGATGCGTGGCGGGGGCAACTATTGGAAAAAGTACGAAAAAGACTCTCCCTCGGGGTCTTCTTTCTTTAGTCCCAAATGCCCACTTTTAGTCCCTAAAAGTCCCTCCTGTTTGGTTTAGATGGGACTGACACGGAGTTTTTTTAGTCCATCCACTAAAATGTCCCTGTAAACAAGCACCCTCTAATAATGCCACTGGAAAATTGATGCAATGCCACAGTTAAAACCAAATTACATGTTTAACGAATTTTATTTTTAATATAATCTCTCTGTTAATATTAATCAATGCCACCATTTGAGAAATGCTACTGTCTTGCTTTCTTTCCCATTTAGGTAAGGTAGATGCTTCTTTTTGTTGGCTTATGTGTCATCCACCGTTATTTACCACTAGTTGTTTCCTTTGCACCTCTTTGTAAACAGGGTTATCTACTTCACCTCGTTGCATTGTGACCTTTTGTTGCACTTCACAAAACACTTCTGTTTTAAGAGTGTTTTGTTCAGTTCAACCAAAATGTCACACCGACAATGTTGGTTTATTGCTTGATCTTAGTGGAACTACACAAGAGGAGATCTTACTTCCTATCCGTGTTGGCAAATTTGGTTCAGATCTTCTTCTTGTGAGTTGTTTGAATTCTGCGTCATCAGATGTCAGTACTAGCCTTCTTTCACATGATTCTGCAGTGTGCTTTCATATGTTGTGCTACTTGTACGGTAATGTTGCTTGATTTTAGTGAACTGCACAAATGGAGACAAGACTTCCAATCCGTATGTGCACCGCAATATCCCATTGAGGTAAGATAAGGATATTTCACAACTGTTGCCCTGCATTTTGCCACTTTCATCAGAAAATTAATGTCATTGTTTAGTGATATACTTGTGCAACTTAATTGACATGCCAAATCTTACATTGAAGGTGAAGCTTATCTGTTATTGAACCAAGTGATGAAGGGGAAGAACAAGCGGAAGAAAAACAAAAATCAACTCCTGGTGCTGTAATGAAGCACTGGAACTGTGATGACACAAGTAATGATATAGTTTTTCATCTTAATTTGTTGCTATGGCTGGAACGATCAATTGTTTTGCCACTGATTTGATGCCACTCTTAATGTAATACATAATTATCTCTACTTGTGCAAACAGGGATCTTCTTTGAAGACACCATATATTTTAGTGGAACTGCACAAGAAGATGTTGGAAACATTAATCTAATCGAGGAGTGTATAGTAAGCATGGCCACCACAGTAGATAGCAACAGATGGTTCCGGAGAAGTGCTTCATCTGTATGCTCTACACAATAAGCCTCCTGACAAAGGTTGGTACTCGCCCACTAATTTCATCCATATGATTGAGCTCTGTCATCTCTATTGGTGTTGTGCTACTGTTTAGATACTGTCATCAAAAAGTGGTATTGTCCTTGAGAAGTGCTTCATCTATGTTGTTTTAAATATTTCCTTTCCTTTTTTCGAGCAAACAGGGATGCTAGCATTTAGTTATCCTCTTGTCTTTGCACAATAGGATCATCCTCCTCTGACGAAGAATATGGAGTACGTGAAGTGACTAGTTCCGATTATGCCAGGATGAAGAAGCCCTGTCTATCTTCTCATCAGAAGGAGCACTTGAAGGATGGTTACATTACCCCCACAAGACCAAACTAACTTCAGCTCAGAAGGACTGACAAATCTCCATTTTCTTGCTATGATGCGCGAGTACAATGTTCTTCTAGGATTCTTTCCGGTGAGTTCTATTTTTTAAAAAGTGTGCTCTACATGGACCATGTCGATGCCTGTTTAAACTGTCAATTCATAGTACAGTTTGCTTTATACTAATCACTTTTTTGTATTTGTGCAAACAGGGTGCTCAGCTTGATTTCAATGGGAACTGCACAAAATGTTCATGAATACATCGTATCATTCATTTCCACCACAAGAAAGGAGGTGCCGATAAGTTCAAGTTATTGCAACATATAAGGGCGAAATCATACAAGATACGCGCGAATTTGGTTGATTTTGGTGGAACTGCACAAAAAGAACAGCTGGTTTATTTAGCATGAGGTGACATGTCAATGTCCGAACTGATGGCAAACCCTGCCCATTCCACAATCGTAGGCATTTGACATTTTGAAATGGCAAAACCTTGTCAAATTTTGCTCATTGATTTTAGCAAGAAGACATGCATTTGATATTTTCGAATGGGACGTCCTTTGCTGTCAGCAGCGTCGATCCATTTTTTCTTTATTCTTTAGTTGTGAAGTAAATATTGGCTCTGACATGTGAATCACTGAGATGCATAATCATCGATTGTTTTGAATGTTCTCTATGAATTGCCAGGCCTGTGTGTTTGATTGCAATGTACAGGAATGCTAAAAAGCTGCTCAAACTCTTTGTACTCCTTCTGTTCCTTTTTACTTCGCACATTGTGAAAGTGCATACTTTTTTCTATAAGATTGGTCAAAGTAGAGATACTTTGACTGTATACAAAACTTGTATGCATACTAGAAAGGACCGGAGGGAGTACATGTGAAACTGCTGCAAACGAGGTGATCACCCTGGGAATAATGCTAGTACGTATTGTTTTGCATGTTCATCCAGTGCCAGTGATACAAGAATTTGAACTAATCGAAATAAATTCATTCATACATGGTCGGATTTCATATAAACATGCCGGATTTCATTACATTTCATACATTCTTCAACTAAAAAGGGGTGCGCTAGAGGTATAATTAATTGATCGAAGCTACCCACATGTGTCCTGCTGAGCCGAACAGAAGCTTGAGTGACTTAACTGCAGGTGCAGTTGCGTAACTGACATGTGGCCCAGATGCCTATTGGGTGCATGTGTCAGTCAGCCAACTGCACCAACAGTTAAGTACAAGCAGCGACCTTCTCCAACATAGCTCTCCGACTCCATGTCACCGCCAAGAAGCTAACCGGCCGTCAGTGGTCAACCTGCCTAGCTTGGCTTCAACTGAGAGTAGCAGCGGTGGCCTTACTTGGACCCGAGCGGCGGCGACCTACCATGTTCTACTCTTCCTCGTTTTCTGTGTGGCGCGGCCTTGCTAGTAGCGGGGCGGGGCCTCGGCAGAGCAGGTGATGTCCTCTGTCTCATTGCCGGCGGGCGGCGCCTCGGTGGAGCGGGGGAAATCCTCCCCCTCGTTGCCGGCAGGGTGGGGCATCAACGAAGCCGGCGGTGTCCTCTGCCTCATTGTTGGCGCCACGGGGCCTCGATGGAGCAGGGCCTCGTCGACACCAGCGGAGCGAGGACTCGTCGGAGCCGGCATTGTCCTCTGCCTCGTCCTCGGTCTCGCCAAACAGCGCCTCGCCCACTTCATCGCCCTCTTTGTAGGCGGCCGCAGCCTCCGCCACACGCATGCGGTACCTCCAGCGCTCGAGGTGGCCCTCGCGGGCAGAGCGGTATGAGTCGAGCAGCGCCTCCTGCTCCGCCCGCTCCGCGGTGATCTGCTCCCTCGGCTCCAAGTGCTCCTGGAGGAGATGGTGGTTGTAGGCAGCATCGGCCTGCGCCTCCCAGAACTGCTCCTCATGCTTCTACCTCACCGTGTCCATATATTGGGCACGGGCCTCACCGATGGTCATGGTGCAATGCACCGGCGAGGATGGCGCGGAGGAGGAGGTTGGCGCCGGATCGTCGACTACCATGTTTCCATTGGGACGTCATCGTCCTCCGGCTGCCTGCCGGCCAGCCAGTCAGCAGCAATGGCTGCCATCTCCTTGTGGTCCGTCGTCCACCCGTCCCGAAGAGCACTGGAGCACGAGGAAGCCATGGTGGGCAGTAGTGGTGTGGACAGGAGAATAGGAACGGATGTGGATGACTGCAGCTATGGCCGGCGCAGTAGTTTATATAGCAATGGTGGGCGGCAGAGGGACGGATGTGTGGCGCTGGAGTAGCCGCCTCAGCAACCGTGCATCATTAATGTGGGCGGCAGAAGGATGGACGGACAGCACTTGTGTCGTTTGAAGGCGGAGCAATCGCATGCACCGGGAAGCGGGGCGGGCGGCGCTCCCGTTTCGGGCGGAAAGTGCACGCGGGCAAGGGAGGTGGTCTGGGTGGGCTAGGGAAGTTAGACTCGTGCTTGGCAGCGGGTCGGTCCAGCAGCCGGACATGCTGGCTCGCTAGCTAGCTCGTTGAGCTGAGCGATGACAATCAGACGATGGACGTAGCTTCCGACCAGGAGCTGGCGCCACTGTCCAAGCTGGTTCATGCCGTGTTCACCATAGAGAAGGTGCGGCCGCACTTCGATGCCCTAATCACAGAAGAGCTACCAGCGCAGGAGGACCTGTGCTGCAACCTCCATCTCCTCAACAAGCACCGGTGAACAAGCGAACGACAATGCCATCACGGACATGTGGCCCTATGATCCTGGCTCCCCGAATGAGTAGTGGGCGATGTATCAGACCATCCGTAGGGCCCGCAAGGCCCTCTCTGTTGTCCTTCGAGTTGTTGCGCCCGTCGTGGCACCACCGTCTCACGCTGTCAACATGGTCAACGGACATGAGGATGAGGAGATGACTTTACTTGGAGAGGATGATAGTGGGGACCCACCAGGGCCATAGCAGCACGTACGCAAGTGCCTCCTTATTAGTATATAAAACAATAATGTTTTTGCTTCCTCCTGGTTTCCTGACATCAGGGTGCCACACCATTGTCAACCTATGTAGTCAATAAACGAGAGAATTGCACAAGAAGCGGCCGACAGCTGGGACCAAGCAGCTCGAGCAGTATTTGTGTTTTTGAGGTGTGAGCATTGCAGAGTTTTTCTTGAGCGATGTTTAGCCAAGATATTAATTTTTCTCCTCTAAACAACAATGAAAACATCACTGCAGCTATTAACTGGGCGGGCTGTGGCCCGTCTAGCCCAGGCCAGATATCCAGATCAGATATTATTTTTTTTCAAGCTGAAAATGGCTAGCCCAGCTATACTTTTTTTAGAAATACCCAGGCAAGGTCAAGTTGTTATTCTCCGCCCCGCTCGGCTGCAATCTTTCCTAGGAGGGATGCATTAGGCTTAACAAGAAAATGGGCTTTAAGAAATAATAAATTGGATGTAATTATAAAAACTGGGCAGTAACTATAAAAATGCACCAAACACGTAATTACTTTATAAAATATTATTTTTGGATATTGAAAATTTTAATTTCATTAATTGTTGCGAGCGCAATGTTTCGTTGGATTTTTATGTAATATAAATTTATATTGAAATTGTATTTAATCTGTCTAGAAATTTCGGGATAAAAATATTTTCAGGATTTTTACTGAATTCTGTTTTGAACGGTTGGTTCAAATGGGCTGTACTTTTAACAAACTGTAAATGGGTTGTAGTAAATTGCATTAGAATTCAAAAATTGGCTACACATTCTTACAAATCTCAAATGGGATATAAGTTCTCTACCACACACTTGTGGCCTTACTAAGTTGACGCATCCCCTCAAAAAAAAAGTTGACGCGTATGCAAGGCTTTGTCAACTTATAGTCAACACACGCTTCTAGCAGGAGTGGCCGCTGGATGTCCGTCCAACGGATGCCGTGCTTCTTCTTCAATCTCGGATATTCTAGCTTCACCCGCCCAAGAAATGATTCCTCCCCCTGACATCGGGGGCACACCGTTTCGGAAGCTAACCTATGGGCCTACTAAGTTGACACGTACCAAGGGCTTTGTCAACTTAGTCAATATAAACGATTCTAGCTAAAGTGACCGTAAGATGTCCATTCAACGGCCGTCGTGCTTCTTCAACCTCTGGTCTTCTTGCTCCAGCCGCCCAAAGCAGCGCCGGTCGTGCCGCCTACTCCTGCCTCCCGTGGCCGGCCGTGCTGCCGCGCAGGCCTCACTGCCCCCTACTACTCCCACCGCTGGCCAGGGCATCCCTCCACTCACCCACACCCCCTATTATTCCGCGGCGACCGCAGCCGAACCAGTGAACCCTCATACTCTTCTCTGCGTGGGCATCCACTACCGCGTCTTCCCTGGCTCTGCGTCGTCCCCTTCCTAGGCCTCGCCATCGTCCACCCCCCTGGTGCTCTCGGTGCGGCGTGGTCAATGTAGTCAAGGAATGACTTCCATCGGAAGAGTACTATACGTGGAGAGGCTGACAGCTGGGTCCACGACAGCCGCAAGGAAGTGCCTCCTAATTATGCGGAAAATAATTATTCCTCCACCTGACAGCGGGGACCCACCGGACGGGCCACCGTATTTGGCGAAAAAACGTTTCCCCCTGACTGCTGGGACCCACCGGACGAGCCAACGTATTTCGCGAAAAAAACGTACCCCCCCGCTGTCAACTCGGACCCACCGGAGGTGCCTCCTTATTACGCACAAAAAAATGAATACTCCCCCTGCTAGTTGGGACCTACCTTGGTGGGAGGCTGACTTGTGGGCCTACTAAGTTGACAGGGACGTAGTGCTTTGTCAACTTAGTCAATATGAACGATTCTAGCTCCAGTGACCATACGATGTCCATTCAACGGCTGTAGTGCTTCTTCAACCTCTGGTCTTGTTGCTCCAGCCGCCCAAATCAGCATCGGTCGTGCCGCATGCTCCTGCCTCCCGTGGCCTGCTGTGTTGCCGCGGAGGCCTCACCGCCCCCCTACAATTCCCACCGCTGGCCAGGCCATCCCTCTACTCACCCACACCCCTTGTTATTCTGCAGCGACGGCAGCCTCACACCGAAGCGAACCAGTGAACCCTCGTACTCCTCTACGCGTGGGCATCCACTGCCACGTCTTCCCCGGCTCCATGTCGTCCCTTCCTAGGCCTCGCCATCATCCACCGCCCTGGTGCTCTCGGCGTGGCGTGGTCAACGTGGTCAAGGAATGACTTCCATCGGACGTGGACTGTACGTGGAGAGGCTGATAGCTGGGTCCATGGCCGCAGCAAGGAAGTGCCTCCTTATTACGTGCAAAATACTTATTCCTCCACCTGACAGTGGGACCCACTGGATGGGCCACTGTATTTCGCGAAAAAAACGTTTCCCCCTAACTACTGAAACCCACCAGCTACATCTTCGCACGCAAGGAAGTGCGTCCGGGCAAAAAAACGATTCACCCCCCTGACTGCTGGGACCCACCAGCTACATCTTCGCATGCAAGGAAGTGCCTGACAGTCAGGACCCACCTGGTCGAAGCGTACGTAGCGTTGTCATTCTGGTCGCGAACGTGTACGTACATACTGGTCGATGTAGAGGCGCACGCACGTCGTAGTAGAGGCGCACACGTAGCATGTACACGTACGTACAGCGGCTAGTGTGCAAGAAAGAAAATACGGCCACGTACGTACATATGGGCAGGGTCTCGAATGCCTACTCGCGCATACGTATGGCCAGGTCTCGTGTACATGGCTGGGTTGGAACAGAGAAACAGCGTCGTCATCGTGTTCGCGGGGAGCCAACCGGCTGGGTCGGAACGGAATGCGTCGTCGTGTTCATCGGGAGGGCTTGGACGGAACAGTCGATGGAAACGAGGCCTGGCATACCGCGGAACGGAGGAAATAGCCTTGTGTTCGACCGGCCACGTTCGATACGGGATCCTATTCATCGGGAGGGGTCTGGCGTACCACAAAATGGCGGAAATGAACCTCCAACGGTCGAAACGGGGGTCCTGTTGATTGGGAAGGGTGTGACGTACCGCAAAACGGAGGAAACGGACTTGTGTTGGAGCGCTACGGTCGAAACGGGGGTCCTGTTCATCGGGAGGGGTGTGGCGTACCGGAAAACGGGACTCCACGGGATACTATTCATCTCCGCCGTTGACCCCCTCCAGCCTCCACGGGCTACTGTTCATCCACCGTCGACCTCCTCCAGCCTCCACCTGCGACTGTTCATCCACAGGCTCCTGTTCATCCAGCCTCCACCGCGCGCTACTCCACCGGCTACTGTTCAACCAGCCCTCTCCACGGGCTCCTGTTCAACCACCCCTCCACGGGCTACTATTCATCCAACCCTCCACCGTCTACTGTTCATCCAGCCCTCCACGGGGTGGTCCTGTTCATCCTGCCCTCCACGGGGTCCTATTCATCCAGCTCCAACCGGCTCGATCGATCGGGGTCCTATTCATCCAGAGGCAACACCACGGGGTCCTGTTCATCCACCCCTACCAGGAACTGTCATCCACCCCCCCAGCACGCTCATTGTTCATCCAAAGGTAGCATCGATCGGCTTCAGTTAGCATCAGAAGCGAAGGAATCGCTCGATCGGGTTGAGTTAACAGCCATCGATCGATCGCTCGGTTTAGTAACGCGTAGCCTACAGTGCAATCCCTGGGTTCAGTTAGAGCCCAACACCTCGCTTGGGTTCAGTTAGAGCCCAACGCCTCGCACACACGCGCGTACATACGAGAGAAACACGCATCGCTCGGGCCCCGACCACCCACCGTAACCGGGGACTCCCCGATATTTTCCGCGCCCTCGCTTCTACCACGGTTTTTTCCGTCATGGACAGCCCAAAGAATGTCATGCACCTGCGTCTCCGGCCCGCCCAGGACGAAAAGCCCATTTTCTATCATGATTTTTGTCATAGAAGTAGGACCCCACCACATCTATGATGATACCAGGTTTTGTCACAATTATCGTCATAGAAGTGTCATAAGTATGACAGAAAAGATTTTCGTTCGGCCCAAAATGTCACTGATGTATATTTTTCTGTAGTGATATCAAGGAAACGAATCCGAAAACATATCGATACTTAGTTGAAGAAAGATGGGATGCCTTCCAAGGCATCCCCAAGCTTAGACGCTTGAGTCTCCTTGAATATTTACTTGGTTTGCCTTGGGCATCCCCAAGACTGAGATCTTGCCTCTCCTCCTTCTCCTCGCATCAGGACCTCCATGATCTTCGAACACTTCATCCACACAAAACTTAACCGAACTTTTAGTGGTGGGGTTAGTGAACATGGCAATGAAATCCCATCATGTACTGCTGCAACATTATTGTATAACTATAAAAAACATTACCCACTGTATGCTATAACAATTCTAAGGCCCCATGTCAAGGAGGCTTCAACAAGAATTCAAACATACACAAATAATGAAGCTATAACAGCAATCTGTGAAAACAGGACAGACTGTAATGATACAAACATACATCATACTTTTGTAACTCAAAAAATTCTAAAAAATTAGGAAAAAATAAAAAAAATTGTATAGAAAGACCATGCAAAAAGTTTCAGAACCGTTTGACATTCCAGTAAAAAATGTAAAATCGAGCACTACAGCCAAAGTTTTTGTTTTGCACCGCACAAACCAACAAGCAATTTAATCATCCTAAAGACAAACCTTGGCACATTATTTTTATAATACAACGGAATTGTACAAGGGGGTAATTATTTTTGTTGAAATTTTTCTGTAATTTAAGATTCACAAAGTTTCCATGAGCATGAACAAAGTTCAAGGAGCTCCCCCACTTCAACAATGCTTGTCTCTCTCACTTTCACTTTCCTTTTTGAAAAGTTTTGTGTTACCCTCTATATTTTTTTAAAACTTTATAAAATCACTCAATAGAAATAAAGGACTCTCTAAAACTTCTGGGTTGTCTCCCTGGCAGCGCTTTCTTTAAAGCCATTAAGCTAGGCATAAAGTGCTCAAGTAATGGATCCACCCGGATCCCAAGGTATATTGAAGCCAATTTTAATTAACAATGATTAGGCTTTAAAAGTGAGCACAAAGCAACATATATCAAGCAATGATGAAGTCTAACTCTGTTCCTATGCATCGGCATGTCATACAAGAACAATTCATGCACATCAAGTAAAGGCCAATACCTAGCATAAGTAGTTTCTTGCAATTTTATCGTGTTGGAAACATAGAGAGGTGAAGATATAGTTCCTCTCTCATAATAATTGCAAGTAGGAGCAGCAAGCACATGCATATTATATTCATCAAAATCATCATGTGCAACGGTAAAAGGCAACCCGTCAATATAATCCTTAACAAGAGCAAACTTCTCCGATATAGTGTAGTTGGGAGAATTCAAAAAGATAATAGGACTATCATGTGTGGGTGCAATAGTAATAGTTTCATTCTCAACATAAGGGACTATAGCAAGTTCATCTCCATAAGCATAATTCATATTGGCATCTTGGCCACAAGCATAACAAGCATCAAGTTGATCAAAAAGGGATATTTCAAATGAATCAACGGGATCATTGCAATTATCATAGCATTCATCCTTCGGTAAGAACGAAGGGGCATTAAATAATGTATGAGTTAAAGAGTTACTCTCATTAGAAGGTGGGCACAGGTAGCTAATCCGCTCTTCCTCCGTTTGTTCTTCACTCTCCTCATCATCTTTTTCATCCAATGAGCTCACAGTTTCATCATTTTCTTCTTCCATAGGCTCCTGCAAAATGTTAATCTCTTCTTGGACAGCAGAGATATTCTCAATAAATGCATCAACTCGCAATTGTATTTATAATTATAATAGCAATATTTAAGAATAGCAAGATTTTCAGGTCTATAGCCAGCATCATCATCCTCATACTTTAAAAACAGAGATTCAATTTCAGAAGCACCCTTAAAAGCAACAAATTCTTCCATTTGTTCCACATCATAGTAATCATATATACCATTAGCATAAGAAGCTAAGGTTTCATTATCATTAAATTTGCATGAAAAGGGAAGATGTGGATCATTCATCCTAGAGCAACAAGTATAATCATATCTCAAGCATAGATTCCAAGCATACCATTTCAACATATGAATTTGATCCCATAACAATTTCCCTTTTATGACTCAAGTGATAATCCCTAAAGTATTCAGTTGATCCAACGTTACTCCCATTATATAGTTGAATGGGGTTTTCTCAGGATTATCAAAGTAGTGCATAATATCTTTCACATAACGATCATCGAGGGTTTTAGTAGGTTCCCCATCTCCATGAGTAGCAGGTACAACTAATTTTTTTGGTATTTCGTGTTCCATATCCATAACTAAAGATAGAGAACAACTTAGAACAAGAAATAAAAACTACTTGGTGATAAAGCAAACAAGCACACACGAGAATATTCACCCCACGCTATAACTCCCCAGCAATGGCGCCAGAAAAAGGTCTTCATAACCCACAAGTATAGGGGATCGTTTGTATCCTTTTTTAATAAATAAGAGTGTCGAACCCAACGAGGAGCTAAAGGCAGAACAAATATTCCCTCAAGTTCTATCGACCACCGATACAACTCTACACACACTTGACGTTTGCTTTATCAGAAACAAGTATGAAACTATTTTGTAGGTGTGATGCTAGAACTACTTTGCAAGAATAAAACTAGAAGTAGTTTGCAAGATAATAAAAGGTAGGTGTTTAGTAAAAGGGTTTGTGACAACAAGAAAGTTATTTGTCCCTAGCCAATCGATAACAAGTACCGGTAATCATTCTTGCAATTCTATATGAGGGAGAGGCATGCGCTAACATACTTTCTCTACTTGGATCATATGCACTTATGATTGGAACTCTAGCAAGCATCCGCAACTACTAAAGATCATTAAGGTCATGAAACCCAACCATAGCATTAAGTATCAAATCCTCTTTATCCCATACGCCATAGCCCACCTATACTCGGGTTTAAGCTTCTGTCACTCTCATAGCCCACCATAAGTGAACCATGAACATATTGCAACACCCTACAGTGGGGTCCCCTCACATTTGCACGAGAACGAAGGGCACCGTAGGATAGCACCATAATTAAAATATACAATCATACCAACCAATTTCACGGTTAACCCACAGGACAAAATAGATGTACTCAAACATCATAGGATAACCATAGATCATTGGGAAATAATATATGTAGTTGACTACCATGTTTAAGTAGAGATTATAGTGGGGATAAGAGGTGTTACACCGCTGCATAGAGGGGAGAAATTTGGTGTTGGCGGTAGCAAGATTGTTGATGTAGATCGCCATCCCGATCATTGCCCCGGCGGCACTCTGGCACCACCGGAAGCGATGGGGAGAGAGCCCCCCTCCTTATTCTTCTTCTTTGGCCTCCCCCTCAGATGGGAGGAGAGTTCCCCCTCTGGTCCATGGTCTCCATGGTAGCGAAGGGGCGGGAGCCCCTCCGAGATTGGATCTCCCTCTCTGTTCTCTTCTGTTTCTCGTTCTCCAGATCTGGCCGAAAACCGTTTCTTATATTCCAGGAGATCCGTAACTCCGATTGTGCTGAGAATTTAACATGATTTTTTCTAGATATAAGCTTCCTTGCGCCCGAAGTAGAGCTCCAACCGACGTACGAGGTCAGCACAACCCACCACCACACGCCTGGCTCAGGGATGGTGCGTTGTTGTCTTGTGCCCTGTGTGGGCCTCCGTTTGCGGTGATTCCAGCTCCCCAAAATCACATATATTCCAAAATAATTCTTCGTAAAATTTTATTGCATTTGGACTTCGTTTGATATGGATATTCTGCGATACAAGAAAATGCAAAAAATAGGAACTAGCACTGGGCACTGGATCAATTGGTTAGTCCAATAAATCATATAAAAAGTTGCCAAAAGTATGTAAAAGTTGTATAATATTGGCATTAAACAATGAAAAATTATAGATACGATGGAGACGTATCACCCCCCATGTTTTGATGAGCAAATTTATTATGATGATAGCATGCCTCCTATTTATGATGATTATATTGATGAAAGTGGGTTTGGAAGGGTGCCAACTTTAGGAAGTAATGATCCCACTATTTTGTAAGGTGTTGAATATTATTTTTATAATGATAAAATTGGATTTGGAGAGGTCATGACTTTATTTAGTAATCATTCAACTATTTCGGAAGAGGTTCCAATTGATTATGAGAACAAAGTTGCTATCTATGATGACTATTGTGATGACATGTATGCTATAAATAATAATGATAACCATGAAACTTGTCATCATGATTTTAATTTTCAATTGGAGTAGGCCTCCCATGATAGTTATTTTGTTGAGTTTTCTCCCACTACTATTCATGAGAATAAATTTTCTTATGTGGAGAGTAGTAAAATTTCTATGCTTGTGCATCATGAAAATAATGCTTTATGTGATGGTTATATTGTTGAATTCATTCATGATGCTACTGAAAATTATTATGAGAGAGGAACATATGCTTCTACATATTGCAATAATATCAAGTTTCCTCTCTATGTGTTGAAAGTTTTGAAGTTTTGCTTGCTTGACCTTCCTATGGTAGATGATTCTTGTTCCCATGAATTGTTTGCTCACAAAATCCCTATGCATAAGAAGTGGATTAGACTTAAATGTGATAGTCATATGCTTCTTGATGCTCTCTTTGTTTGTCAGTTCTTGTATTTCATGTGAGCATCATTGAAATCATCATGCCTAGCTAGAAATTGTTGAACTCTCATGCTTCACTTATATTATTTTGAGAGTCTATCTAAACAGCGTGGTAATTTGCTTTGGTTATGAATTTAGTCCTAATATGATAGGAATGCAAGAGGGATATAATAAAAACTTTCGTATAAAGTGCATTGAATACTATGAGAAGTTTGATTCCTTATGATTGTTTTGAGATATGAAGATGGTGATATTAGAGTCATGCTAGTGAGTAGTTGCGAATTTGAGAAATACTTGTGTTAAGGTTTGTGAGTCCCATAGCATGCACGTATGGTGAACCGTTATGTGATGAAGTCGGGGCATGATTTATTTATTGATTGTCTTCCTTATGAGTGGCGGTCGGGGACAAGCGATGGTTGGTTCCTACCAATCTATCCCCTAGGAGCATGAGCGTAGTACTTTGTTTCGATGACTAATATATTTTTGCAATAAGTATGTGAGTTATTTATGACTAATGTTGAGTCCATGGATTATACGCACTCTCACCTTTCCGCCATTGCTAGCCTCTCTTATGCTGCGCAACTTTTGCCGGTACCATACACCCACCATATACCTTCCTCAAAATAGCCATCATACCTAACTATTATGGAATTTCCATAGCCATTCCGAGATATATTGCCGTGCAACTTCCACCATTCCGTTTATTATGACACGTTCCATTATTGTCATATTTCTATGCATGATCATGTAGTTGACATCGTATTTGTGGCAAAGCTACCGTTCATAATTCTTTCATACATGTCACTCTTGATTCATTGCACATCTCGGTACACCACCGGAGGCATTCATATAGAGTCATATTTTGTTCTAAGTATCGAGTTGTAATTCTTGAGTTGTAAGTAAATAAAAGTGTGATGATCTTCATTATTAGAGCATTGTCCCATGTGAGGAAAGGATGACGGAGACTATGATTCCCCCACAAGTCTGGATGAGACTCTGGACGAAAAAAAGAGGCCAAAAAAATGAGAGAAGGCCCAAATAAAAAAATGAGAGAAAAGAGAGAAGGGGCGATGTTACTATCCTTTTACCACACTTGTGCTTCAAAGTAGCACCATGATCTTCATGATAGAGAGTCTCCTATGATAGCACTTTCATATACTAGTGGGAATTTTCATTATAGAACTTGGCTTCTATATTCCAATGAAGGGCTTCCACAAATTTCCCTAGGTCTTCGTGAGCGAGCGAGTAGGATGCACACCCACTTATTCTCGTTTTGAGCTTTCATAAACTAATAGCTCTAGTGCATCCATTGCATGGCAATCCCTACTCACTCACATTGATATATATTGATGGGAATCTCCATAGCCCATTGATACGCCTAGTTGATGTGAGACAATCTCCTTCTTTTTGTCTTCTCCACAATTACCATCTATTCACCCTATAGTGCTATGTCCATGGGTCATGCTCATGTATTGCATGAAAGTTGAAAAAGTTTGATAACTTCAAAAGTATGAAACAATTGCTTGGCTTGTCATCCGGGTTGTTCATGATTTGAATATTTTGTGTGATGAAGATGGAGCATAGCCAGACTATATGATTTTGTAGTGATAACTTTCTTTGTCCATGTTATTTTGAGAAGACATCATTTCTTTATTAGTATGCTTGAAGTATTACTGTTTTTATGTCTATATTAAACTTTTTTTTTGAATCTTATGGATCTTAATATTCTTGCCACAATAGAGAAGATTACATTGATGAATATGTTAGGTAGCGTTCCACATCAAAAATTATGTTTTTATCATTTACCTACTCGAGGACGAGCAGGAATTAAGCTTGGGGATGCTTGATATGTCTCCAATGTAGCTATAATTTTTTTATTGTTCCATGCTATTATACTATCCTTATTGGATGTTTTATATGCATTTATATGCTATTTTATATGATTTTTGGGACTAACCTATTAACCTAGAGCCCAGTGCCAGTTTCTATTTTTTCCTTGTTTTTGAGCTTCGCAGGAAAGGGATATCAAACGGAGTCCAATTGACCTGAAACTTTACGATGATTTTTTATGGACCAAAAGAAGCCCACGGAATACCGGAGATGCAATAGAGGAGTCCCGAGGCCACCACAAGAGTGCCCCCCAGGGCGCGCCCCCCAACCTTGTGGACCACTCATGGACTCCCTTGACTTTTTCTCGACACCAACACCTATCATATATCCCCAAACCTCCAGAACGAAACCTAGATCGGGAGTTCCTCTGCCGCAAGCCTCTGTCGCCTCCAAAATCCAATCGGGACCCTGTTTTGGCACCTTGCCGGAGGGGGAAATCATCACCGGTTGCCATCTTCATCATCCCGGCGCTCTCCATGACGAGGAGGGAGTAGTTCACCCTCGGGGCTGAGGGTATGTACCAGTAGCTATGTGTTTGATTTCTCTCTCTCTCTCTCGTGTTCTTGATTTGGCACGATCTTGATGTACCGCGAGCTTTGCTATTATAGTTGGATCTTATGATGTTTCTCCCCATCTACCTTCTTGTAATGTATTGAATTTTCCCTTTGAAGTTATCTTATCGGGCTGAGTCTTTAAGGATTTAAGAACACTTGATGTAGGTCTTGCATGTGCTTATTTGTGGTGACAATGGGATATTCATGTGATCTACTTGATGTATGTTTTGGTGATCAACTTGCGGGTTTTGTGACCTTGTGAACTTATGCGTAGGGGTTGGCACACGCTTTTGTCTTAACTCTCCAGTAGAAACTTTGGGTCACTCTTCAAAGTTCTTTGTGTTGGTTTGAATAGATGAATCTGAGATTGTGTGATGCATTTCATATAAAAAAACCGCGGAAACTTGTGGTGACATTGGAGTATCTAGGTGACATTAGGGTTTTGGTTGATGTGTGTCTTAAGGTGTTATTTTAGTACGAACTCTAGGGTTGTTTGTGACACTTATAGGAATAGCCCAATAGATTAATCAGAAAGAATAACTTTGAGGTGGTTTCGTTTGTTCTCCGCTATTAGTGACTTTGGAGTGACTCTTTGTTGCATGTTGAGGGATTGTTATATGAACTTGCACTAGTGAAAGTATGAACCCTAAGCCTTGTTTCTAAGCGTTGCAATACCGTTTTTGCTCACTTTTGTTACTTTCTACCTTGCTGTTTTTATATATTCAGATTACAAAAACCTATATCTACTATCCATATTGCACATGTATCACCATCTCTTTACCGAACTAGTGCACCTATAAAATTTTCCATTGTATTGGGTGTGTTGGGGACACAAGAGACTCTGTGTTATTTGGTTGCAGGGTTGTTTGAGAGAGACCATCTTCATCCTATGACTCCCACAGATTGATAAACCTTAGGCCATCCACTTGAGGGAAATTTGATGTTGTCCTACAAAACTCTGCACTTGGAGGCCCAACAACGTCTACAAGGATAAAGTTGCATAGTAGACATCAGCCCACTCCGCCAACTCGGCCCGTGAGGTCGTCATCTAGACGAACGACGTGCCCCAGACCTGGCTCTAGCTCCCGAATTCCTTCACTGAGGAGCTGGTGGCGGACGCATCCCTGTAGCCAAACAGCTACCGTAACAGGTCCTCCTGGGTGGATTCCGAGGTCACTCCCACCGGCTTCGTGTACCTGACTTGGGGTGGAAGTGGTTCGCCCGCACTCGTGGCTTGAAGGAGGGGAACACCCTTCACTTCAAGTTCGACGGGGCCGCGATGCTCTTCGTGAAGATCTTCGGGGTGGCTGGCGGCCGCCTAGGGTGCTGCATGGAGAGCGACAACAACAACAACGACCTCTCCGCCGGCGATGACAGCAGTGACACCGGCGACACCTCCCCTGGGAAGAATGGAAGCGATGATGACTCTGACGAGCCGCCAAACCACCGCGTCAAGATGGAGGAGGATTCCGACTAGGCGCCTGTGAGGCTGGAGTCGGAGCCCAGGAGCAGCGGCCTTCGGGGGGAAGTTTCTTTTGTTTCCTTTTATTTCCTGCATCAGAAAATTGAGGGCACCGCGGGGGCGTGTAAGAAAATGCGACGCTTGCGCCTTTATCTTAGAACTTCTAACTCGCGTTTAAGTTATCATGTTACTTCTCATTTGGGCTTGACCTCCTTTTTCTCACGATGTCTTAGTGCTCTTCGTTGCCGGGACTCGGTCCCCAAGCAGACCTCAGTCATCGCTAGTATACTAGGTCGTGATGCCAAGGGCAAGGCCAGGAGGTGAGGGGCTCGAGGTCCAGTGAGAGCTCCTGAGACATGACGCTCAAGAGATCCCCCTTGATGCGCAAGCCGCTCATGACAGAGAAAAGGGGTCTCCGCTCAGACAGGATTGCAAAAATAGTGGCAGACCATTACTGGCGAGACTCACGCAAGGCGCGGTGGGGGCGACTTAGCTTTAGGTGCAGCATGAGGCGTCCGCGGTCCGTGGGGGATTCCTGTGTCGTCAGGGCACGCTTCCTTGGAGCTTGATTCCCCATGCACCTTTTGCTCTGCGATGAGTCACACAAGTCCCACGAAGGGTGCGTGAAAATCGAAGCTCTCCGCATTTCAAGAAATGCCAACACAGCTGGACTGTGCCCTTCTTCTCGTACCCCCTCGTGAGGTTTGCTTCTATTTTCCCCTCTCGTCAAAGTGCTCTACGTCCTTAGGACCCGGTCCTCGAGTGTTGCTCAGCCGCCGCTGGTATGTCAGGTCATGATGCCTGGGACAAGGCCAAGGGGTGAGGGCCCGGGAGCTAGTAAGAGCTCCTAAGGCGTGATGTGCAAGAGCTCCCCTTTCGATGTGCAAGTGACTTGTGCGAAAAAGGAACGGCTCGCCTCATGAAGCAGTTGTACTTAGCTTTTTGCGGACCAGACTGTTGCCTAATCGAGGACGATCCCCCTGAGGCGACGAGGCATTCCCTAGATGTTGTTCGGGTACCCGTCTCTTGAAGTTCCCGTGCATTGATAGATTACGAGACAACAAGGGCTGCGCGTGCTTGATGATCTACTCGTGATTATTCTGTGAGGAGACAAGGCACTAAGTGTTGGAAATATGCCCTAGAGGCAATAATAAAAGCATTATTATTATATTTCCTTGTTCATGATAATTGTCTTTATTCATGCTATAATTGTGTTATCCGGAAATCGTAATACATGTGTGAATAACAGACATCAACATGTCCCTAGTGAGCCTCTAGTTGACTAGCTCGTTGATCAACAGATAGTCATGGTTTCCTGACTATGGACACTGGATGTCATTGATAACGAGATCATATCATTAGGAGAATGATGTGATGGACAAGACCCAATCCTAAACATAGCACAAGATCGTATAGTTCGTTTGCTAGAGTTTTCCAATGTCAAGTATCTTTTCCTTAGACCATGAGATCGTGTAACTCCCGGATACCGTAGGAGTGCTTTGGGTATGCCAAACGTCACAACGTAACTGGGTGACTATAAAGGTAGACTACGGGTATCTCCGAAAGTGTCTGTTGGGTGACATGGATCAAGACTGGGATTTGTCACTCCGTATGATGGAGAGGTATCACTGGGCCCACTCGGTAATGCATCATCATAATGAGCTCAGAGTGACCAAGTGTCTGGTCACGGGATCATGCATTACGGTACTAGTAAAGTGACTTGCCGGTAACGAGATTGAACGAGGTATTGGGATACCGACGATCGAATCTCGGGCAAGTAACATATCGATAGACAAAGGGAATAGCGTACGGGGTTGATAGAATCCTCGACATCGTGGTTCATCCGATGAGATCATCGTGGAGCATGTGGGAGCCAACATGGGTATCCAGATCCCGCTGTTGGTTATTGACCGGAGAGTCGTCTCGGTCATGTCTGCTTGTCTCCCGAACCCGTAGGGTCTACACACTTAAGGTTCAGTTACGCTAGGGTTGTAGGGATATGTATATGCAGTAACCCGAATGTTGTTCGGAGTCCCGGATGAGATCCCGGTCGTCACGAGGAGTTCCGGAATGGTCCGGAGGTAAAGATTTATATATGGGAAGTCCTGTTTCGGGCATCGGGACAAGTTTCGGGGTTATCGGTATTGTACCGGGACCACCGGAAGGGTCCCGGGGGTCCACCTGTCCCGGGGGGCCACATGGGCTGTAGGGGGTGCACCTTGGCCTAATGGGCCAAGGGCACCAGCCCCACATAGGCCCATGCGCCTAGGGTTTGAAGGGGGAAGAGTCCTAGGAGGGGAAGGCACCTCCTAGGTGCCTTGGGGGGGAGGGAAACCCCCCTTGGCCGCTGCACCCCCTAGGAGATTGGATCTCCTAGGGCCGGCCACCCCCCCTTGGCCCTCCTATATATAGTGGGGGAGAGGAGGGACTTCATACCTGAACGCCTTGGCCTTTGGTTGCCTCCTTCTCCCTCCCCAACACCTCCTCCACCTCCATAGTGCTTAGCGAAGCTCTGCCGGAGTACTGCAGCTCCATCAACACCACGCCGTCGTGCTGCTGCTGGTGCCATCTCCCTCAACCTCTCCTCCCTCCCTTGCTGGATCAAGAAGGAGGAGACGTGGCTGTTCCGTACGTGTGTTGAACGCGGAGGTGCCGTCCGTTCGGCGCTGGTCATCGGTGATTTGGATCACGTCGAGTACGACTACATCATCACCGTTCTTTTGAACGCTTCCGCTCACGATCTACAAAGGTATGTAGATGCATCTAATCACTCGTTGCTAGATGAAATCCTAGATGATCTTGGTGAAACGAGTAGGAAAATTTTTGTTTTCTGCAACGTTCCCCAACAGTGGCATCATGAGCTAGGTCTATGCGTAGTTCTTCTTGCGCGAGTAGAACACAATTTGTTGTGGGCGTAGATTTTTCAACTTTCTTGCTGTTACTAGTCCTTTCTTGCTTCAGCGGTATTGTGGGATGAAGCGGCCCGGACCAACCTTACACGTACGCTTACGTGAGACCGGTTCCACCGACTAACATGCACTAGTTGCATAAGGTGGCTGGCGGGTGTCTGTCTCTCCCACTTTAGTTGGAGCGGAATCGATGAACAGGGTCCTTATGAAGGGTAAATAGAAGTTGACAAATCACGTTGTGGCTTTAACGTAGGTAAGAAGACGTTCTTGCTAGAACCCTAATTCAGCCACGTAAAACTTGCAACAACAATTAGAGGACGTCTAACTTGTTTTTGCAGCAAGTGGTTTGTGATATGATATGGCCAAAGTTGTGATGAATGATGAATGATCTATATGTGATGTATGAGATGTTCATGCTATTGTAATAGGATTCACGACTTGCATGTCGATGAGTATGACAACCGGCAGGAGCCATAGGAGTTGTCTTTATTCTTTTAATGACCTGCGTGTCATCGAGAAACGCCATGTAAATTACTTTACTTTATTGCTAAACGCGTTAGCCATAGTAGTAGAAGTAATAGTTGGCGAGCAACTTCATGGAGACACGATGATGGAGATCATGATGATGGAGATCATGGTGTCAAGCTGGTGACAAGATGATCATGGAGCCCCAAGATGGAGATCAAAGGAGCTATGTGATATTGGCCATATCATGTCACGTTTATTATTTGATTGCATGTGATGTTTATCATGTTTTGCATCTTGTTTACTTAGAACGACGGTAGTAAATAAGATGATCCCTCACAATAAATTCAAGAAGTGTTCCCCCTAACTCTGCACCGTTGCGACAGTTCGCTGTTTCAAAACACCACGTGATGATCGGGTGTTTTATTCAGACGTTCACATACAACGGGTGTAAGACAGATTTACACATGCAAACACTTAGGTTGACTTGACGAGCCTAGCATGTACAGACATGGCCTCGGAACACAGAAGACCGAAAGGTTGAGCATGAGTCGTATAGAAGATACGATCAACATGAAGATGTTCACCGATGTTGACTAGTCCGTCTCACGTGATGATCGGACACGGTCTAGTTTAACTCGGATCATGTAATACTTAGATGACTAGAGGGATGTCTAATCTAAGTGGGAGTTCACTAATAATTTGATTAGTTGAACTTAATTATCATGAACTTAGTCTAAAATATTTGCAATATGTCTTGTAGATCAAATGGCCAACGTAGTCCTCAACTTCAACGCGTTCCTAGAGAAAACTAAGCTGAAAGACGATGGCAGCAACTATACGGACTGGGTCCGGAACCTGAGGATCATCCTCATAGCTGCCAAGAAAGATTATGTCCTACAAGCACCGCTTGGTGACGCACACGTTCTCCCTGCAGAACAAGATGTTATGAACGCTTGGCAGGCACGTTTCGATGACTACTCCCTCGTTCAGTGCGGCATGCTTTACAGCCTAGAGCCGGGGCTCCAAAAGCGTTTTGAGAGACATGGAGCATATGAGATGTTCGAAGAGCTGAAAATGGTTTTCCAAGCTCATGCCCGGGTCAAGAGATATGAAGTCTCCGACAAATTCTTCAGCTGTAAGATGGAGGAAAATAGTTCTGTCAGTGAGCACATACTCACTATGTCTGGGTTGCATAACCGCTTGACTCAGCTGGGAGTTAATCTCCCGGATGATGCGGTCATTGACAGAATCCTCCAGTCGCTTCCACCAAGCTACAAGAGCTTTGTGATGAACTTCAATATGCAGGGGATGGAAAAGACCATTCCTGAAGTATTTGCTATGCTGAAATCAGCAGAGGTAGAAGTCAGGAAGGAACATCAAGTGTTGATGATCAATAAAACCACTAAGTTCAAGAAAGGCAAGGGTAAAAAGAACTTCAAGAAGGACGGCAAGGAGGTTGCCGCGCCCGGCAAGCAAGCTGCCGGGAAGAAGCCAAAGAATGGACCCAAGCCCGAGACTGAGTGCTTTTATTGCAAGGGAAGCGGTCACTGGAAGCGGAACTGCCCTAAGTACTTAGCGGATAAGAAGGCCGGCAAAACAAAAGGTATATGTGATATACATGTAATTGATGTGTACCTTACTAGTGCCCGTAGTGGCTCCTGGGTATTTGATACCGGTGCAGTTGCTCACATTTGTAACTCAAAGCAGGGGCTGCGGAATAAGCGGAAACTGGCAAAGGACAAGGTGACGATGCGCGTCGGGAATGGTTCCAAGGTCAATGTGATCGCCGTCGGCACGCTACCTCTGCATCTCCCTTCGGGATTAGTTTTAAACCTTAATAATTGTTATTTAGTGCCAGCTTTGAGCATGAACATTGTATCGGGATCTCGTTTAATTCGAGATGGCTACTCTTTTAAATCTGAGAATAATGGTTGTTCCATTTTTATGAGAGATATGTTTTATGGTCATGCTCCTATGGTGAATGGTTTATTCTTTATGAATCTCGAACGTGATGCTACACATGTTCATAATGTGAGTACCAAAAGAAGTAAGGTTGATAATGATAGTCCCACATACTTGTGGCACTGCCGCCTTGGTCACATAGGTGTCAAACGCATGAAGAAGCTCCATGCTGATGGACTTTTAGAGTCTCTTGATTATGAATCATTTGACACGTGCGAACCATGCCTTATGGGTAAAAAGACCAAGACTCCGTTCTCAGGAACAATGGAGCGAGCAACCGACTTATTGGAAATCATACATACTGATGTGTGCGGTCCGATGAGTGTTGAGGCTCGCGGTGGCTATCGTTATGTTCTCACCCTCACTGATGATTTAAGTAGGTATGGGTATATCTACTTAATGAAACACAAGTCTGAAACCTTTGAAAAGTTCAAGGAATTTCAGAGTGAGGTTGAAAATCAACGTGACAGGAAAATCAAGTTTCTATGATCAGATCGTGGAGGAGAATACTTGAGTCACGAGTTTGGGGCACACTTAAGAAAATGTGGAATAGTTTCACAACTCACGCCGCCTGGAACACCTCAGCGTAATGGTGTGTCCGAACGTCGTAATCGCACTCTGTTAGATATGGTGCGATCTATGATGTCTCTTACCGATTTACCGCTTTCTTTTTGGGGCTATGCTTTAGAGACTGCCGCATTCACTTTAAATAGGGCTCCGTCGAAATCCGTTGAGACGACACCGTATGAATTATGGTTTGGGAAGAAACCTAAGCTGTCGTTTCTAAAAGTTTGGGGATGCGATGCTTATGTCAAGAAACTTCAACCTGAAAAGCTCGAACCCAAGTAGGAAAAATGCGTCTTCATAGGATACCCAAAAGAAACTATTGGGTACACCTTCTACCTCAGATCCGAAGGCAAGATCTTTGATGCCAAGAATGGGTCCTTTCTGGAGAAAGAGTTTCTCTCGAAAGAAGTAAGTGGGAGGAAAGTAGAGCTTGATGAAGTATTACCTCTTGAACCGGAAAATGGCGCAACTCAAGAAAATGTTCCTGAGGTGCCTGCACCGATAAGAGAGGAAGTTAATGAAAATGATCAAGATACTTCTGATCAAGCCCCTACTGAAATTCGAAGGTCCACAAGGACACGTTCCGCACCAGAGTGGTTCGGCAACCCTGTCTTGGAAATCATGCTGTTAGACAACGGTGAACCTTCGAACTATGAAGAAGCAATGGCGGGCCCGGATTCCGACAAATGGCTGGAAGCCATGAAATCCGAGATAGGATCCATGTATGAAAACAAAGTATGGACTTTGACTGACTTGCCCGTTGAGCGGCGAGCCATAGAAAATAAATGGATCTTTAAGAGGAAGACAGACGCGGATGGTAATGTGACCATCTATAAAGCTCGGCTTGTCGCTAAGGGTTATCGATAAGTTCAAGGGGTTGACTACGATGAGACTTTCTCACCGGTAGCGAAGCTGAAGTCCGTCCGAATCATGTTAGCAATTGCCGCATTCCATGATTACGAGATATGGCAAATGGACGTCAAAACGGCATTCCTTAATGGTTTCCTTAAGGAAGAATTGTATATGATGCAGCCAGAAGGTTTTGTCGATCCTAAGAATGCTGACAAAGTGTGCAAGCTCCAACGCTCGATTTATGGGCTGGTGCAAGCATCTCGGAGTTGGAACATTCGCTTTGATGAGATGATCAAAGCGTTTGGGTTTACACAGACTTATGGAGAAGCCTGCGTTTACAAGAAAGTGAGTGGGAGCTCTGTAGCATTTCTCATATTATATGTAGATGACATACTTTTGATGGGAAATGATATAGAACTCTTGGACAGCATCAAGGCCTACTTGAATAAAAGTTTTTCAATGAAGGACCTTGGAGAAGCTGCTTATATATTAGGCATCAAAATCTATAGAGATAGATCGAGACGCCTCATAGGTCTTTCACAAAACACATACCTTGACAAGATATTGAAGAAGTTCAATATGGATCAATCCAAGAAGGGGTTCTTGCCTGTGTTACAAGGTATGAAATTGAGCTCAGCTCAATGTCCGACCACGGCAGAAGATATAGAAGAGATGAGCGTCATCCCCTATGCCTCAGCCATAGGTTCTATTATGTATGCCATGCTGTGTACCAGACCTGATGTAAACCTTGCCGTAAGTTTGGTAGGAAGGTACCAAAGTAATCCCGGCAAGGAACACTGGACAGCGGTCAAGAATATCCTGAAGTACCTGAAAAGGACTAAGGAAATGTTTCTCGTTTATGGAGGTGACGAAGAGCTCGTCGTAAAGGGTTACGTCGACGCTAGCTTCGACACAGATCTGGATGACTCTAAGTCACAAACCGGATACGTGTATATTTTGAATGGTGGGGCAGTAAGCTGGTGCAGTTGCAAGCAAAGCGTCGTGGCGGGATCTACATGTGAAGCGGAGTACATGGCAGCCTCGGAGGCAGCACATGAAGCAATATGGGTGAAGGAGTTCATCACCGACCTAGGAGTCATACCCAATGCGTCCGGGCCGATCAAGCTCTTCTGTGACAACACTGGAGCTATTGCACTTGCCAAGGAGCCCAGGTTTCACAAGAAGACAAGGCACATCAAGCGTCGCTTCAACTCCATTCGTGAAAATGTTCAAGATGGAGACATAGAGATTTGTAAAGTACATACGGACCTGAATGTAGCAGATCCGTTGACTAAACCTCTCCCTAGAGCAAAACATGATCAACACCAGAATTCTATGGGTGTTCGATTCATCACAATGTAACTAGATTATTGACTCTAGTGCAAGTGGGAGACTGTTGGAAATATGCCCTAGAGGCAATAATAAAAGCATTATTATTATATTTCCTTGTTCATGATAATTGTCTTTATTCATGCTATAATTGTGTTATCCGGAAATCGTAATACATGTGTGAATAACAGACACCAACGTGTCCCTAGTGAGCCTCTAGTTGACTAGCTCGTTGATCAACAGATAGTCATGGTTTCCTGACTATGGACACTAGATGTCATTGATAACGAGATCACATCATTGGGAGAATGATGTGATGGACAAGACCCAATCCTAAACATAGCACAAGATCGTATAGTTCGTTTGCTAGAGTTTTCCAATGTCAAGTATTGCCTCTTGAACCGGAAAATGGCGCAACTCAAGAAAATGTTCCTGAGGTGCCAGCACCGACTAGAGAGGAAGTTAATGATAATGATCAAGATACTTCTGATCAAGCCCCTACTGAAATTCGAAGGTTCACAAGGACACGTTCCGCACCAGAGTGGTACGGCAACCCTGTCTTGGAAATCATGTTGTTAGACAACGGTGAACCTTCGAACTATGAAGAAGCGATGGCGGGCCCGGATTCCGACAAATGGCTAGAAGCCATGAAATCCGAGATAGGATCCATGTATGAAAACGAAGTATGGACTTTGACTGACTTGCCCGTTGAACGGCGAGCCATAGAAAATAAATGGATCTTTAAGAAGAAGACAGACGCGGATGGTAATGTGACCATCTATAAAGCTCGGCTTGTTGCTAAGGGTTATCGACAAGTTCAAGGGGTTGACTACGATGAGACTTTCTCACCGGTAGCGAAGCTGAAGTCCGTCCGAATCATGTTAGCAATTGCCGCATTCTATGATTACGAAATATGGCAAATGGACGTCAAAACGGCATTCCTTAATGGTTTCCTTAAGGAAGAATTGTATATGATGCAGCCGGAAGGTTTTGTCGATCCTAAAAATGCTGACAAAGTGTGCAAGCTCCAACGCTCAATTTATGGGCTGGTGCAAGCATCTCGGAGTTGGAACATTCGCTTTGATGAGATGATCAAAGCGTTTGGGTTTACACAGACTTATGGAGAAGCCTGCGTTTACAAGAAAGTGAGTGGGAGCTCTATAGCATTTCTCATATTATATGTAGATGACATACTTTTGATGGGAAATGATATAGAACTCTTGGACAGCATCAAGGCCTACTTGAATAAAAGTTTTTCAATGAAGGACCTTGGAGAAGCTGCTTATATATTAGGCATCAAAATCTATAGAGATAGATCGAGACGCCTCATAGGTCTTTCACAAAGCACATACCTTGATAAGATATTGAAGAAGTTCAATATGGATCAATCCAAGAAAGGGTTCTTGCCTGTGTTACAAGGTGTGAAATTGAGCTCAGCTCAATGTCCGACCACGGCAGAAGATATAGAAGAGATGAGCGTCATCCCCTATGCCTCAGCCATAGGTTCTATTATGTATGCCATGCTGTGTACCAGACCTGATGTAAACCTTGCCGTAAGTTTGGTAGGAAGGTACCAAAGTAATCCCGGCAAGGAACACTGGACAGTGGTCAAGAATATCCTGAAGTACCTGAAAAGGACTAAGGAAATGTTTCTCGTTTATGGAGGTGACGAAGAGCTCGTCGTAAAGGGTTACGTCGATGCTAGCTTCGACACAGATCTGGATGACTCTAAGTCACAAACCGGATACGTGTATATTTTGAATGGTGGGGCAGTAAGCTGGTGCAGTTGCAAGCAAAGCGTCGTGGCGGGATCTACATGTGAAGCGGAGTACATGGCAGCCTCGGAGGCAGCACATGAAGCAATATGGGTGAAGGAGTTCATCACCGACCTAGGAGTCATACCCAATGCGTCGGGGCCGATCAAGCTCTTCTGTGACAACACTGGAGCTATTGCACTTGCCAAGGAGCCCAGGTTTCACAAGAAGACAAGGCACATCAAGCGTCGCTTCAACTCCATTCGTGAAAATGTTCAAGATGGAGACATAGAGATTTGTAAAGTACATACGGACTTGAATGTAGCAGATCCGTTGACTAAACCTCTCCCTAGAGCAAAACATGATCAACACCAGAATTCCATGGGTGTTCGATTCATCACAATGTAACTAGATTATTGACTCTAGTGCAAGTGGGAGACTGTTGGAAATATGCCCTAGAGGCAATAATAAAAGCATTATTATTATATTTCCTTGTTCATGATAATTGTCTTTATTCATGCTATAATTGTGTTATCCGGAAATCGTAATACATGTGTGAATAACAGACATCAACATGTCCCTAGTGAGCCTCTAGTTGACTAGCTCGTTGATCAACAGATAGTCATGGTTTCCTGACTATGGACACTGGATGTCATTGATAACGAGATCATATCATTAGGAGAATGATGTGATGGACAAGACCCAATCCTAAACATAGCACAAGATCGTATAGTTCGTTTGCTAGACTTTTCCAATGTCAAGTATCTTTTCCTTAGACCATGAGATCGTGTAACTCCCGGATACCGTAGGAGTGCTTTGGGTATGCCAAACGTCACAACGTAACTGGGTGACTATAAAGGTAGACTACGGGTATCTCCGAAAGTGTCTGTTGGGTGACATGGATCAAGACTGGGATTTGTCACTCCGTATGACGGAGAGGTATCACTGGGCCCACTCGGTAATGCATCATCATAATGAGCTCAGAGTGACCAAGTGTCTGGTCACGGGATCCTGCATTACGGTACGAGTAAAGTGACTTGCCGGTAACGAGATTGAACGAGGTATTGGGATACCGACGATCGAATCTCGGGCAAGTAACATATCGATAGACAAAGGGAATAGCGTACGGGGTTGATAGAATCCTCGACATCGTGGTTCATCCGATGAGATCATCGTGGAGCATGTGGGAGCCAACATGGGTATCCAGATCCCGCTGTTGGTTATTGACCGGAGAGTCGTCTCGGTCATGTCTGCTTGTCTCCCGAACCCGTAGGGTCTACACACTTAAGGTTCAGTTACGCTAGGGTTGTAGGGATA
Source organism: Triticum aestivum (assembly GCF_018294505.1). Taxonomy (NCBI): domain Eukaryota; kingdom Viridiplantae; phylum Streptophyta; class Magnoliopsida; order Poales; family Poaceae; genus Triticum; species Triticum aestivum. The sequence goes on along the minus strand of NC_057803.1, from coordinate 370,440,097 downwards.
TGTATATGCAGTAACCCGAATGTTGTTCGGAGTCCCGGATGAGATCCCGGTCGTCACGAGGAGTTCCGGAATGGTCCGGAGGTAAAGATTTATATATGGGAAGTCCTGTTTCGGGCATCGGGACAAGTTTCGGGGTTATCGGTATTGTACCGGGACCACCGGAAGGGTCCCGGGGGTCCACCGGGTGGGTCCACCTGTCCCGGGGGGCCACATGGGCTGTAGGGGGTGCGCCTTGGCCTAATGGGCCAAGGGCACCAGCCCCACATAGGCCCATGCACCTAGGGTTTGAAGGGGGAAGAGTCCTAGGAGGGGAAGGCACCTCCTAGGTGCCTTGGGGGGGGAGGGAAACCCCCCTTGGCCGCCGCACCCCCTAGGAGATTGGATCTCCTAGGGCCGGCCACCCCCCCTTGGCCCTCCTATATATAGTGGGGGAGAGGAGGGACTTCATACCTGAACGCCTTGGCCTTTGGTTGCCTCCTTCTCCCTCCCCAACACCTCCTCCACCTCCATAGTGCTTAGCGAAGCTCTGCCAGAGTACTGCAGCTCCATCAACACCACGCCGTCGTGCTGCTACTGGTGCCATCTCCCTCAACCTCTCCTCCCTCCCTTGCTGGATCAAGAAGGAGGAGACGTGGCTGTTCCGTACGTGTGTTGAACGCGGAGGTGCCGTCCGTTCGGCGCTGGTCATCGGTGATTTGGATCACGTCGAGTACGACTACATCATCACCGTTCTTTTGAACGCTTCCGCTCGCGATCTACAAAGGTATGTAGATGCATCTAATCACTCGTTGCTAGATGAACTCCTAGATGATCTTGGTGAAACGAGTAGGAAAAATTTTGTTTTCTGCAACGTTCCCCAACACTAAGGACCCAATGAGGTGACGTGCATGGGGCCAGCCCGCGAGCCAGAGCTCGGTCGCTTAGATTTATCAGCATCGTAGGGACGGACCCGAGCACAGACACTGTGCCACCAGCACCCTCTCATGGAACACTCGGGAGGAGAGTTGTTAGCGAGTGAAGCCTCGGGAAGTGACCCCTCCGGTTGTGAAGTGGTGTCGAATCACAAGGTTAATAGGCATAACAATTCATGGAAGTGCTATAGCTCTTAATACATGAGCAAAACAACACAGCTGCAGGGGCAGACCCTTACCAGCCTGAGGATAACGCAGCCCGTACGGTGCCCTCAATTAAACAAACCAAAAAGTCACCTGGCGATGCTACTATGGTAGTGTCGAATTAGTTGATGAAGCACGTCGCAGCAATCCGCTCCACACGAGCCAGGTGGCTCCTGAGGCTTGGGAGGCTTGCGAGGAGCCGGGGCCTCGTGAGACGCCAGCGCCAGGCGCCGGGCCTCATGGGACACCAACGCGAGCTACGCTAACCGCCGGTACATGGCGCCCATGTCCAGCAGGCCGAAGGGCATGCGAATCTAGTTGCAGGGGAAATCCCCACTCTGGCCGATGCATGACATCCAGAAGAGGTGTTGAGAGGCGGAACTATTGAGGCCCGAGATGTTGACGCACACACGTAGTCCGCCACCTGCGTCAGGAGTGCCAATCGATCTGGCGGCGCATGCGGGGTGATGCTCGCCGCGCATGCCCCGCGCTTCCTGAAGCTCGTAGATCTCCTCGATGATGAACTCTTGTGGTCCTGGCGCCTCGCCCCTTGTGCCTTGCTTGCGGGGGCGTGCGTCGAAGTTGAAGGAAATATGCCCTAGAGGCAATAATAAAGTTGTTATTTATATTTCCTTATATCATGATAAATGTTATTATTCATGCTAGAATTGTATTAACCAAAAACTTAGTACATGCGTGAATACATAGAGAAACAAAGTGCCACTAGTTTGCCTCTACTTGACTAGCTCATTGAATCAATATGGTTATGTTTCCTAACCATAGACATGAGTTGTCATTTGATTAACGGTGTCAGGACCCCGATCCTAAGTCACACCGATCTAGCATGTAACACTTCATATCACTTTGCGGCCTCACGCACGGTATTCCACGGGTGCCACCTTACCTGGCCCGGGACCATTTGCGCCTTTTGGCTCACGTATATGATAATGTCGCTAGCATCCATATGACAGTGAACCCGGGCCGACATGGCTAGTCGTGAACCCAAAGCGGCACCAACCTATGGGGACAGGCATACATGAATCACATCGAGCATGTCGGTCATGTGACGCCCCAAGACCGGAGATTCAGATGCCATCCATGGATTCCAGGTTTCGTCAGGTGTTTTGTTTGCTTGTTGCTTTCCCCTTTGCATCATGTGCCTTGCATCATGTCATCATGTCAACATGCAACCCGTCTTAAAACCCACTAAATAATTTATGTGGATCTTCGATCCATTTAAATCGAGGGAAGAGTGACTTCTCTTTATAACATTATCCTCCTAATATTTATGGAGCTATTATAAATATTTCCATTCTTGTGGAATTACCGTGACACACTTGCAAAATATTTCCCCTTGCCTTCGTCCCATGCTTCATCTCCTTCTCCTTCCCTTCTATTTTCTTGCCTTTTGATAGTCCCATTTTTTCCCTTCTCTATTAATGTCCACTCTTTTCCTATAAATTCTAGACCGTGTCAGGACCACCTCCTCCAATTTTCAGATCTTTTGGACTTGTTTGGTTGGATTCAAAAATGGCTCAAGTTTGAATCCAATTCAAACTTGAATTATTTTTCTATCTCTAAAATATTGCCAAACCATTTTATTCTATTTGTGCAAAGTTCCGGTGCTCTAAGAATATTTTATTTTCTGAAATATTCTTTCCCTAACCCTCTCTGTATTTTTTTCTTCTCTCTATTTGTTTTCTTTTCAGTTAAAGCTAATAAGAGAGGAATGAGAGAGAGGAGTTCAGCTTAGGCCTGCCACAGCCCAGTTGGGCCTCCCCTTCCGCGTCGGCTCACCTAGGCCAACTCCCGCGCCGGCCCAACTTAAACCCCCCACTAACCCTAGCCCACACAACCTCTCGCTCTCTCTCGTCTTCCCCTCGCGCCGCCAGGAGGCAGAGCGCCTGCCTCGCTCGACCCCTCCTCTCGCCCGTACCCCTCATTCCCCATCTCCATCTTTCCCTCTCGATCTCACAAGCCTCCCTCTGTAGCGCTAGTCCCCGACCGCGCCTTCTCCAGCCACCTTCCATGGCGCCGTTCCCCGCTTCTACCATCCTCCACGCTCAGCAGGAAGACCGCGCCGCCTGTCCCCTTCGTTCAGGTCGGAGCTCGTCGGGGCCCCCAGCACCGGTCGCCTTGCCGCCTCGAGCACCCGCGCCCGCCGCGTGCAAGGCCACCAGACCAGCTCATCGGAGCTCTCAACGCCGGTGACCTTCAAGACCTCTTCCCTCGCGCCTCTTTTTCCTTCTCTTTCCCTCCTCCACCTCTCATCTCTCTTGTTCTCTGTAACAGGAGACCATCTCATGGTCGCCGAACCCCTGCCTCGACTCGGTTCTCACCGGGGACGCCGTCAAACGGCCGGATCAACACCTCCCTTCGTGCCCTGCATCCTGGAGCCAGCCGCCTCAAGCCCTCGTTCGCGTCTGCGCCAAGTCCAGTGAGGGATCGCCGTACCGTTGACCGCAGCAACCTCCCCTGCTCCTTTTAGTGGACCACCAGGCGTGCCCCTCGCAACGTTCCTCCAGTAGGACCAGCTCCGTTGACCTTTGCACCCACCACGGCCTCCCCTCCTTGCATGGGTTGCGCCCCTCTCCATGGCCAAGACCGGGACCCCGTGAACGTCAAGTTCCTCCACGACGCCCGAACGACTACATGACGACCCTGGACATGGGATTGCAAAACGCCAAGTACATGGATATGCCAAGTTCCTCTCCGAAACGGGTACGAATACGCCCGGCGATGCGACAAGTACCTCTACCGACGACCCAGAACATCTACGAAAACGTGTACCACTAATTCCCTCAATGGCTCGTGAACGACTACTTCCTCTACGAACCGGTCCTCTTCGAAACGCACGCTTCGAAGGTATAACCGCCGAGAACGAACGCCCATGGACGAATGCATGAGTTGTATGAGATGCATGTTTGGATGTTGTATCCGCCCGTGAACGGTAGTTGTTCCTCTTCGCTGCCACGCCGTCGACCCGTGGGAACCTGGTAACCGGGATAACCCCATCTTCTTGCATGACACAATCGCATCCACTTCCTTTTGCACCGGTATCCCCATGAGCTACCGGATCATCGGAATATTGCCGCGGCGTCATTTCCGTTTCGTCGCCGTGGTACCCCTTTCTTTCTACCACGGTGACACAAATGCTCTCATCACGCTCATGTCAACTTTTAATAATACTTGCATAAAAACTTGATCATATCATCCGCATCATGTTAACAACATTAAGATGGTTTAAATTGGTGTTTGCATTAATTTACTAATGCATATGGGGATTTACCGGATTTGTTGTTTGCTATATCCGGCCCCATTTAAATTGTTTAGATAGATAATCCCTTTATGTTTCACCTCTTGACATGCTTAACAACATTTAATATTGTTGGGTACATAACCGAGAGAGAACTAAATAAGTCATGTGGTGTTTCGTCAATATGCAACTCGTCGCATATTGATCTCCACTTAATTTGTAGTTTTGTTTGTGCACTTTGCCATGCCATGCATATTTAAACCGGACATGCACCATACTTGGTTGTGCATCATGACATGTTTATGTGATGGTTGTTTACTATGTTGTGTGCTTCTTTTCGGTGTTGCTTCTTCGGGTTGGTTCCGATTATGTCGCGTTTGTGAGGATCCATTCGTCTACGTCTGTTTGTCTTCTTCATGGACTCGTTCTTCTTCCTTGCGGGATTTCAGGCAAGATGACCATACCCTCGAAATCACATCTATCTTTGCTTGCTAGTTGCTCGCTCTTTTGCTATGCCTATGCTGCGATACCTACCACTTGCTTATCAAGCCTCCCATATTGTTAAACCAAGCCGCTAACCACCTTGTCCTAGCAAACCGTTGTTTGGCTATGTTACCGCTTTGCTTAGCCACTCTTATAGCGTTGTTAGTTGCAGGTGAAGATTGGAGCTTGTTCCATGTTTGAAACATGGATTTTGGTTGGGATATCACAATATCTTTTATTTAATTAATGCATCTATATACTTGGTAAAGGGTGGAAGGCTCGGCCTTATGCCTGGTGTTTTGTTCCACTCTTGCCGCCCTAGTTTCCATCATATCGGTGTTATGTTTCCGGATTTTGCGTTCCTTACGTGGTTGGGTTATAATGGGAACCCCTTGACAGTTCGCCTTGAATAAAACTCCTCCAGCAAGGCCCAACATTGGTTTTACCATTCGCCACCTAGCCCCTTTTTTCCTTGGGAGCCGCGCATTCCGAGGGTCATCTTTATTTTATCCTCCCGGGTCAGTGCTTCTCTAAGTGTTGGTCCAACTGAGCGATGTCCGGAGCTACCAGGGGCAACTCTGGGCTGGCCCACCCGACGTCTGGCTCATCCGGTGTGCCCTGAGAACGAGATATGTGCAGCTCCTATCAGGATTTGTCGGCACATCTGGGTGGCTTTGCTGGTCTTGTTTTACCATTGTCAAAATGTCTTGTAACCGGGATTCCGAGTCTGATCAGGTCTTCCCGCTAGAAGGAATATCCTTCGTCGACCGTGAGAGCTTGTGATGGGCTAAGTTGGGACACCCCTGCAGGGATTTGAACTTTCGAAAGCCGTGCCTACGGTTATGGGCAGATGAGAATTTGTTAATGTCCGGTTGTAGAAAACTTAAAGTTTATCTTAATTAAAACGCATCAACCGCGTGTGTAACCGTGATGGTCTCTTTCCGGCGGAGTCCGGGAAGTGAACACGGTGTTGGAGTAATGCTTGATGTAGGTTGTTCTAGGATCACTTCTTGATCATAGTTGCTCGATCGTGCTTTTCCCTCTCTTCTCGCTCTCTTTTGCGAATATGTTAGCCACCATATATGCTAGTCGCTTGCTGCAGCTCCACCTCATACCTTTTACCTTACCCATAAGCTTAAATAGTCTTGATCGCGAGGGTGTGAGATTGCTGAGTCCTCGTGACTCACAGATACTTCCAAAACCAGTTTGCAGGTGCCGATGTAACCAAGCAGATGAAGACTTTGTCCGTTGTGTTGTTTCGTTCCAGTTGATCAGTAATGGAGCCCAGTTGGGACGATCGGGGATCTGTGTAGCATTTGGGCTAGTCTTCTTTCATTTTGGTTCTGTAGTCGGACCTTGATTGTATATGGATGATGTAATGCTTTATTCATGTATTGTGTGAAGTGGCGATTGTAAGCCAACTATGTATCTCTTTCCCTTATGTATTACATGGGTTGTGTGAAGATTGCCTCGCTTGCGACATTGCTTTCAATGCGGTTATGCCTCTAAGTCGTGCTTCGACACGTGGGAGATATAGCCGCATCGAGGGCGTTATAGGTCAGCAGCGTGTGAATCCGGGCTGTAGCACTGGGCTAATAGGACTCCGGGAACCCGAGCTATAGCAGGCTAGGCAGGACTCCAGATGTCACTGCGTGACATTTCCCCGAAGGGACAGACACAGGAACGAAGTGAAACACATGTCGGCCAGTCAAGTGTCCTGAGCAGTAGTGCTGGGCTAACAGGACTCCCGTGAACCGGGCTGTAGCAGACTACTATGGCTCATGGAAGCACTAGACTATATTTCCCCATAAGAGAGGCTGCCAAGGATAAACAACTAGATTGTCGGATCCCACACATACCAAGCATTTCAATCATACACACAATATGCTCGATATGTGTAAATACAACATGGCATCACAACATAACTCTACAACTCAAGTATTTATTCATTAGGCTCCAAGGAGCGAGATATTACAAACATGGGTCTCATGACCCAACAATCATAGCATACAAATCAAAGCACATGCGGAAGCTTAACATGTCTCAGTACAGACATCTACAAATTAAAAAGGCTAGGAAGCCTGACTATCTACCAGATCCTGCCGAGGGCCCAAGACCGTAGCTGAGGTATCAAGCTAAACGTCGAAGTCCACACGGAACTACTAGCGAGACTGACGTCTATCTGCAAAACATAAAATAGGCAAACGTGAGTACAAATGTACCCAGCAAGACTTGCATCAGAACTATCTACATATGCATCAGTATCAATAAAGGGGGTGGTGGAGTTTAACTGCAGCAAGCCAGCTTTGACTTAGTGGCTAACCTGAACTACGACTGCAAGCAACTCTTTTGAGGTGGCGCACATGAGTCCACATATTCACCATTCAATACACCACTATGGATCCGCTCCCGTCTCCCTACGAGAACGCCATCCATAGCACTCACGCTTATCTTGCGCATTTTAGAGTATCCACTTTCACTTGTCTATGAACTGTATAGGCAACCAAGTAGTCCTTTACCGCGGACGCAGCTATTCGAATAGATGATGTTAACCATGTAGGGGTGTATTTCTTCATACACGCTCTCACCACTTACCGTCGTTTACACGACATGTACTCGGCAACCTTCAAGCGGAAGCCCAATGAGGGTGTGGGCCACGGCCTACCTAAACACTCAAGTCTCTAGTCCAGGTTTATTGCCTATCCAGGTTCCATCCGCAGGGAGCCCGGCGAGGTTTCCACATACGGACCCGAACGATGTGTACAGGGTTCCGAGACACCAAACGGGCGCCCGGCATACCCGGCCACAGTGTATCTACCACATCATAGCCCACCCCTAGGGTCAGCGCTACGCACGGCTGCCAACACATATCCTATAAACACCAGAAACTAGTAGCAACTCCTGGACAGAGGACTAGGGTGGTTAAGAAGCCGAGAGGGTCAATTAAGGATCCCAATGCATGGTAGTAGCTGGTTCTTAAATCACACATACAGATCTCAGTGCTTAAGGACGGTTCCAATGAAACAACCCACCATGTACTCCTACATGGCCTCTCATCGATACCTTTACCAAATCGTGTTTAACACACTTAGCTCACACATAGTAGGACATGTTCACAACTTTCTAATTCATCCCTGATGAATCAGACCTGACACAACTCTAAGCAATAGCAGGCATGACAAACAAGCATGAATGAGTAGGCACATCAGGGCTCAAACAACTCCTACTCATGCTAGTGGGTTTCATCTATTTACTGTGGCAATGACAGGTCATGCAGAGGAAAGGGGTTCAACTACCGCAACATGTAACAGTTGAATCGATGTTGTCCTAATGCAGTAAAAGAGAGCAGGAGTGAGAGAATGGGATTGTATCGGAATTAACAAGGGGGTTTTGCTTGCTTGGCACTTCTGAAGATAATATAGTTCTTCATCGGTGTCATCGATCACGTCGTCGGAACCACATCTATCAAGAGGGGACAATTACCGATAAGGGAACATAAACAACATTCAATTAATGCAATGCACAAGCGAATGAATGATATGACATATTAAGGTACTGAATTGACCTAATGCAATATCTAGCCAATTTAATTGAAGTGGAACTCAAACAAGATCAAATTCCAATTCCAAATGTTCTTTCATAAGTTTCCCTAATGATAATTTGTCCTATTCAGTGAGGTTAACTTGTTCAAACATGCATGATCGTGGCATAAAAAGATTCTTCATATTTTTCTGATCATTTTTCATATATAATTTATTTCATTTGGAGTTACGGTTTAATCTCTAGGAATTTTGGAAGTTTTGGGCATTTTCTGGAATTTCCTGATTATTTTTAAAACCGGAATATCATTAATTGCGTCAGCACTGCGTCATGCATGCGTCAGTAGTCAACTGGGTTGACCCAGGTCAAACCTGACATGTGGGGGCCACACTTCAGTGACACACGGCTAATCCCGGTCAAACCCAGCGCTGACTGGGGTTTGACCAGGCCTGGGGCCCGCTGTCAGTGAGAGGGTGGTTAATTAGGCGCTAAAAGAGCTGGTGCCACGTCAGGGAACGGCGTTTTGCCGCCGGTGACCAAATCCCGCGGCGGTGGCTCGCCGGCGTTGGTCGGGACGGTGCTACAGAGCACCGTTTCGTGCGTGGTTTGCGGCTACGGCGAGCTGGCGGTGTGGCGCGTCAGGTGGTGGTGGTGGGAGGTGTTGGGGTGGTCTGCAAAGACGGCAGCAACGTCGTTGGCAGCGACCGAAGCTCGGTTAGGTGCGGTGACGGCCCTTGAGCGGGTGCTCGGGCGAGTTAGCATGCCCGAAGTAGCCTGCGGGCCCTAGAGAGGCTAGTGGGCACCTTGGCGTGACCAAATGGTCACCAGAGGATGCCGGCGACGAGCACGTGCGGCGGTGAGCTACGGGCGTCGTGAAACGACGGGTACAGTGAGCAAAGGGCCACGGGGTTAGGGGAATCAACAGAGGCACTCACAGTGAGGTCGGAGAGCGGTTCAGCGGGCTCGGGGACGACCTCTAGCGCGCGAATCAACGAGCAGCGTCTGATGGGTGCCGAGCTTGAAGACGACCAGATGGCGGCAAAGTGGAGCTCTCCGGCTTGTTTCCTTCAGCGTGGATGTGTGGTGCTCGTCGGCGGAGATTCCGGACACGGCGGCGCGACGAAAGGGGGGCGATGGCCACACGGGTGAAGTACGGCGACAACGGAGCACTCTCAGGCGTGCTCGGGGAGGGGGCTAGAGGAGAGGGGGAGAGTTCTAGGGTGAGGGGAAAGGCGGAGGGGGATGCGGGGCATCTCCCAGGTGACGCGGATGGGCACGGGGACGCTCGGGAGGTGGCAAGCAGGAGGTGGCCATCGCCACCTGTGCGTGCGCCACGCACAGTGCACACTGGCGGGAGGAAGGGGATGAATGGCATGTTGCCTGGTGGGCTGGGCCGCCAGCAACAGTGCCAGGCCATAGGTGAGTGGGCTCTAGGTAGGCCTCTGCTCTATTTTATTTCTATTTTGTTTTGTTTTTATTTATTCATTTTGCCACTGATTCAAAATTCAAAATAAATTCAAAACAGGGCAAAACCTTCTGAAAATTTTTATGTTGCCATTATGGACTTTTCAAGAGGCACAAAAATAATTCCAGGGCCTTTTGAATTATATTCTATAAAAAATGAATATAATCCAAAACTCAAATACTTATTGATTTAATTTCAAAGTCCCAAAATAATTCCTTCAAAAATGTTCACTATTTTTGGTTTGGTCTCAAAGCCTTGCCAAAATTATCAAACATTTATGAAGTCATTTTGGAAACAATGAATGCAATTTAAAGGGTTCTTGCTTGTCGGTGTCAAAACGGGCGGATCTCGGGTAGGGGGTCCCGAACTGTGCGTCAAGGCCGGATGTTAACAGGAGACAAGGGACACGATGTTTTTACCCAGGTTTGGGCCCTCTCGATGGAGGTAATACCCTACTCCTGCTTGATTAATATTGATGATATGGGTAGTACAAGAGTAGATCTACCACGAGAGCAAGGAGGCCAAACCCTAGAAGCTAGACTATGGTATGATTGTTGTATATGGAGTCGATTGCCTACGGACTACAACCCTCCGGTTTATATAGACACCAGATAGGGTTAGGGTTACATAGAGTCGGTTACAATGGTAGGAGATCTTGAATATCCGCATCGCCAAGCTTACCTTCCACGCCAAGGAAAGTCCCATCCGGACACGGGACGAAGTCTTCAATCTTGTATCTTCATAGTCCAGGAGTCCGGCTGAAGGTATAGTTCGGCTACCCGAACACCCCCTAATCCAGGACTCCCTCAGTAGCCCCCGAACCAGGCTTCAATGACGACGAGTCTGGCGCACGGATTTTTCGGCATTGCAAGGCGGGTTCTTTCTCCAAATCTTGTGTACCTGTAGGAATAATGTCCGATTTTTGTAACGTAGTGCTCCTCGGCTTCCATGCCCAATAATGGCCGTCTTCCACGTGTCAAACGAATGTGAAAAGCCGGGGCGTTTCTATATTCACACCCCTAGCCGTATAAACGAGCCGCCTATTTAACGGGATGGGGATTTAGGTCCAAACCACATCTTCTCCTTTCTGCGAGTTATCATCAGAGCGCTTCCAGCAAAGGTCCATTCCAACATGACCAGCTGTCGCAGCTCCTCCCCTCGCCCCTCCGGTTCCAAACCCGGGGACTGGGAGAGTTGCACCATCCCGCATAGCGAGTTAGTGTCGCTTCAGGCCAAGGGATTTCTCCCTCAGGCATACATGGTCCCGGTCCGAGCCGGTCTCGCCACCTACAATGGCGGAAAATAAGCGGAGAGCACCCCTGATCCTTCTAAAGGAGAGCGGGTGTGCCTTGTTCCCTATCTAATAAGGGGACTGGGATTTCCAATTCATCCATTCCTCCGCGGGCTTCTGGAGTTCTACGGCCTCCAGCTGCACAATCTCACGCCCGCCTCCGTATTGCATATTGCGGGTTTCGTCGCCCTTTGCGAGCTATTTTTAGGCGTTGAGGCTTATTTCGTGTTGTGGAAGAGGTTATTCTGCCTGGTGCCCCGTTCTCAAGAGGGGTTTATATACCAAGTGGACGGAGCCGAAGTATGGCGCATCGCCGGGACCGGATACCTATCCGGAACCCCAAAGAAGGCGTCCGAGGACTGGCCTTCGGAATGGTTTTACATAGATGATGTCCCGCTACCGGACCCTATCCGGGTCATTCTCCCTGAGTTCAACAGTGCTCCATTGACGAAACGCTTGAGCTGGCATCCGCGGAGCTCTCAGAGAGAAAGCGACAGAGACGTCCTTTACCTGATGGGACGGATAAGACTGTTGGTTCATTCCGGACTAACCATGATTGGAGTCATGGCCGCATGCATTATGCGGGCGGTGCAGCCGCTTCAATATAGAGGCCACCCCACGTGGGATTTCAACAGGGAGGATGACGCCACCCGTTACGGCCGTAAGGGGCCGGCCTCAGCTGCCGCTCTAGTAAAGATCTTATCCTCTTTGTACAAGGGAGAAAAGGAGGAATTCCTCCGCGTCAACCCGCAGGCCGGATTTACTATGTACGATCCTCCAAGTTGGGTAAGTGAACAATTGCGCTTGACCGTTTGTTTTATACTCCCACGGTTAGATATGTAGTCTAACGACTTGAGTGCAGGAACTGCGACAGGAGGTAAAGGATATAAACAGCCGCCCTCCACAGCCCGAGGACCCAGAACGGTCCCTCGATCCGGACTCCGAAGAGGATCCGGACATATCGGTGGAGCTTATCGACGGGGTGTTCCATCAGCTAAGCAAGGACAATACCTTGGTAGCCATCACGGCTGATTACCCAGGGTTAATCCCGGCCTCCCAGGTGACAGAAACCGGAGTCTCATTCCCTTGAGAGAGATTCCACTCTCACGTATTCTGGTGTTTCTGACGACAACCGTGTTTTGCAGGGGAGATTTCCGAGGCAGGAGGCCGAACCTGCGGCGACTAGCCAACGAGGGGCCGCAGGGCCCCGTGGGACAAAAAGGAATGCAGTCCGGACTGAGATGCCGGCGCAAAGGTATAGCGCACCCTCTGTTTCCCTGGTGTTATTCTGTCAGGGCATATTAACGTTCGTGCTATCTTCAGAACGAAGAGACCTCGCCAGACTACATCCGGAGAGGTTGCCAATCGCGCCTCCACCAGCCAGGCTCCAACGTCTGGCCAGGAAGCGGAGGCGAGCACAAGGCGCGCACCGGACGCTCCTCCGACAGAGGATGCGGACAGGCTGTCTGCCACAAATTTTGAAGTGGAGAGTGCCATGAACCACAGGCATCGCCGGACAGTTCTACGTGATGCTTGTTTCTCCCAAGAGGCTTTAGATGCCTTTAATTCAGGAGATGCTACCTCCGTGCCGCTCAAAATGGTTTAGCCAGAGCCACGGAGCAGTATGTAAAAGACATACGGGTAAGAAAATTTTGGTTAAACATATATATGCCAGTAGCCCCCGAGACTTGAAGCAGTTAGAGAAACTGATTTAAGGATCATTTAATATGCAGGTTCTTACAGAGAAGAGTACCATACTGTCCCAGGAGTTGGAAAGGTGCAAGGCCCAACTAGAGGCCGCACTAGCCGCAGCAGGGGAGCCCAAAGAGACCCCCTCAGGTAAGATACACTTCGAAAGATTAGTATTGTGCGGTGTGGGTGCAAATCTGACAAATCATATTGCAGATGGCGCCGGACTCGACCCGGACAAGCAACAACTCTTACACCGACTAAAGGCCAGTGAGAGTACGTTGACAAAGGTGAGGCGAGAGAAGAATGATCTTCAGGATGCCAACACCAAGCTGGACGTCGAACTTAAAGATGTTCATGGCCGGCTGTCGGACTCCATGAAGGAGAATCAGTGGCTTCGACGCGGCATTTTTAGTAAGTGCTTGAACGAACTTCGAAAAAAAGTTCGGCGAGGAAGTCGACTAACAGAGTAATGTCTGTAGGTATGCTCACAGGTCGTCCTGCAGAGGATATGCTCGGTTCTACAGGTGACCTTCTTCCCGAACTCTTGCAACTGCATGAGCGAATTCGGCAGGCGATGCGGGGTATTGCCCAAGCCTTATGGCCTGCCCACTCCGTGCCCGAGGGCCTTGGAGAGCTTGCGGAGAAGCTGAAGGGAGCTCGGCGGCGCTACCGGTTGTGGAAGATATCGGCCTGCCGACAAGGCGCTAGGGAGGCCTGGGCCATGGTGAAGACCCGTTTTACGAAGTCTGACCCAAACCACATGGCCGAGGTCGGACCAGTGGGGCCTGACGGGAAGGAGATCCCTGTGAGCTTAGTATACGGCCAAGTAGAGTTGGCCGCAAAGTATTCCCAGCAGGACTGTAAATTAGACAGCCTGTTAGATGGTATAGAAGAGGAATACAATCATTCAGAATGACTGTGTAATTTTGAATTGACATGTGTAATGCCTTCTAGCCGGATTGTAGATTGTTTGTCGTTTCCGACCTTTTCGCTTCAACCTCGGGACCTGATGGTCCGGAGTGTGTCCGAATACCATAGCGGTTATATAAGAACCGAGGTATGCGTGGAGACCAGGCGTAGGGGTCATTAGTGCTTTATCAGACAAGTGCCCAACTAGTTATGTTATATTACATGGTTAGTAAGAAACATCTTCCAGAGAGAATAGTTCCGTTAGGGGTTCCTTTCGCTGGGAGGCATGCCCTAAAGTGCATGTCCGGACTGCGTGAAAAGACGCAGAAAAAAAGCATCTGGGGGCGCATAAAATGAGTAAAAAGATCATCTTTTATTTCACCGAGCGAATATTCCCTTAAGAACGCTAGCTTTCGGCTTCACCCAATCTGAGGTACACATCCGGCTGACCCGGCAGTAACAATCGCAGAGGTGCTCCCTTTACCGCCTAGCCGAACAATCGAGAACGTAGGGGTAAGCACAGGAGCCAGGCAACCCAGCTTGGCCAAAACTTAAGTCATATCGATGCATATAATGGTGAAGAAAAAGGTACATGCGGAAGTTTGACGCATGTGTTGGGCGTGAAGCCCGTATAAATAAGCTTCTGTTAAAGAAGCCCCCAGGTTTAATGAGCGCGAGTGGCGCGTCACTAGATGAGCCTTTAAGGGCTATAAAAGAAAAGAGGGGAAGGAGAGAAATGTAAGACAGAAAAATGCAAAAATGGACAGAGGAAGGAGACGAACACAGAGTCCGGTGCTAGGCATAGAATCTTCGGAGACGGGTGGCATTCCATGGGTTCGGCTCGGGTCGGTTATCCGACGCATCTCGCAGGTGGTACGCCCCACCAGTCAGGACTTGGTCGATTATGAATGGACCTTCCCACTTGGGCTTGAGTTTGTCCTTTTTCTTATCCGGCAGGCGTAGAACTAGTTCGCCAACATTGTAATTTTTGGCCCGTACTTCTCTGCTTTGATATCTTCGGGCCTGCTGTTGATAAAATGCGGAACGGGCTTTTGCCATGTCACGCTCCTCCTCCAAGGCGTCCAAGTTGTCCTGCGGATCGAGCTCGGCTTCTCTTTCTTCGTACATGCGCACTCTAGGTGAGTCATGAATTATGTCACAGGGCAGAACTACCTCTGCGCCGTACACCATAAAAAATGGTGTGTATCCGGTGGTGCGATTTGGCGTGGTCCGCAGCCCCCATAGCACGGAGTCGAGCTCCTCTACCCAGTGCGTGTTAGATTCCTTGAGGGACCGCACCAGTCTGGGTTTAATGCCGCTCATGATAAGACCATTTGCACGTTCGACCTGGCAGTTGTTTTGTGGGTGATAGACGGAAGCATAATCGAGCTTGATGCCCATGTTTTTGCACCAGAGTTTTACCTCGTCGGCGGCAAAGTTTGTACCGTTATCGGTTATGATGCTGTGGGGGACACCATAACGGTGTACATCCCCAGATATGAAGTCTATCATAGGTCCGGATTCGGCCGTTTTAACAGGCTTGGCTTCTATCCATTTGGTGAATTTATCCACCATGACCAGTAAGTATTTTTTCCTATCGCTCCCACCTTTAAGGGGTCCGACCATGTCAAGCCCCCAGACCGCAAAAGGCCAGGTGATGGGTATAGTTTGGAGTGCGGTGGGTGGCATATGGCTTTGGTTGGCAAAAAGTTGGCAACCAGCGCATCGTTGGACTAGGTCCTGAGCGTCTGCCCGGGCCGTCGGCCAATAAAAGCCTGTACGAAAGCCTTGCTAACAAGGGACCGAATAGCAGCTTGGTGACCACCGAGTCCGGCATGAATTTCAGCCAGAAGGTTCCGCCCTTCCTCTTCGGAGATGCACCTTTGAAGGACTCCGGTAGTGCTTTTCTTATAAAGCTCTCCCTCATGGACTCTGTAGGCTTTAGATCGCCGCACTATGCAGCGGGCCTCGTTTTGGTCCTCTGGGAGTTCCTGCCTAGTAAGGTAGGCTAGGAATGGTTCTGTCCACGGGGCGATAACCACCATTATTACGTGGGCTGAAGGTGTAATTTCATTGGTAGAGCCTCTAATTGTGTCAGATTGTTCGACGCCGAGTGGTGCGGCTGGGTCCGGGCTGTTATTTGGGGGTTCCCCCTCCCATGATACGGATGGCTTGGACAATCTTTCCAAAAAGATGTTGGGGGGACTGCATCGCGTTTTGCTCCGATGCGTGCCAGGACGTCTGCTGCTTGATTGTTTTCTCGGGGTATATGGTGAAACTCCAGCCCTTCGAACCGAGCTGACATTTGTAGGACGGCGTTGCGGTAAGCTGCCATTTTTGGGTCCTCGGCGTCGAAGTCTCCATTTATTTGGGATATCGCGAGGTTTGAATCCCCGCGTACCTCTAGGCGCTGAATACCCATGGATACTGCTATCCGGAGACCATGTAGGAGGGCCTCATATTCGGCTGCATTGTTGGAATCCGTGTACATGATCTGGAGCACATATTGGACTGTGTCTCCTGTGGGGGACGTCAGGACGACGCCAGCCCCCAGTCCGGCCAACATTTTGGAGCCGTCGAAATGCATAATCCAGTTTGAATATGTGTCGTACTCTTTAGGGAGCTCGGCCTCCGTCCATTCTGCGATGAAGTCGGCCAAAACTTGCGATTTAATAGCTCATCGTGGCTTATAGGTTATATCGAACGGGAGAAGCTCGATGGCCCATTTTGCAATCCAGCCCGTTGCATCATGGTTGTTGATAATATCGTTGAGTGGTACTTCCGAGGCTACTGTTATGGAACACTCTTGAAAGTAGTGTCGTAGCTTCCGGGATGCCATGAATACCGCGTATGCAATATTTTGATAATGAGGGTACCGTGATTTGCATGGAGTGAGGACAGTGGATACGTAGTAGACCGGCCTTTGAAGGGGGAATTTGTGTCCATTCGTTTCCCGCTCGACAACGAGCACTGCGCTGACAACTTGATGTGTTGCTGCAATGTACAATAACATTGGTTTGCCGGTGTTCAGCGCGGCCAGGACTGGGTTTGTTGCCAATATGGCTTTTATTTCATCAAGTCCGGCCGTGGAGGCATCCGTCCACTCGAAGTGTTCGGTGCGCCGAAGGAGGCGATAAAGGGGTAGTGCCTTTTCTCCCAAGCGGGAGATGAAGCGGCTTAAAGCCGCCATGCATCCGGTTAATTTTTGTATTTGTTTAAGGTCCTTTGGGACATCCAATTGTGACAAAGCTTGGATCTTGGCTGGGTTTGCTTCAATTCCTCTAACGGATACAATGAAGCCCAAGAGCTTTCCGGCTGGAACGCCGAAGACGCATTTTTCTGGGTTGAGCTTGATGTCATATTTTCGGAGGCTATCAAATGTAAGCCTCAAGTCATTTACTAGGGATTCGACATGTCTTGATTTGACGACCACATCATCCACATACGCCTCCACTGTTTTGCTGATCTGGTTTGCCAGACATGTCTGGATCATGTGCTGATATGTTGCGCCGGCATTTTTCAGCCCAAAGGGCATTGTGTTGAAGCATAATGGGACGTATGGTGTGATGAATGTTGTTGCAGCTTGGTCTGATTCTGCCATCTTGATTTGATGGTAACCGGAGTATGCGTCGAGGAAACACAACAAATCGTGTCCTGCGGTGGCATCGATAATTTGATCGATACGGGGGAGGGGGAAGGGATCCTTTGGGCAAGCCTTGTTAAGGTCTTTAAAATCGACACACAGGCGCCAGGATTTGTCCTTCTTTGGTACCATCACCAGGTTTGCTAGCCAGTCCGGATGTTTTATGTCTCTGATGAATCCAGCCTCTAATAGCTTGGCTAGCTCCTCTCCCATAGCCTGTCTCTTGGCTTCGGAAAAACGCCGAAGGGCTTATTTGACAGGTTTAAATCCTTTTAGGATATTTAAGCTGTGTTCGGCCAGCCTGCGTGGGATCCCTGGCATGTCTGAAGGGTGCCAGGCGAAGATGTCCCAGTTCTCTCGTAGGAACTCTCGCGGTGCGGCGTCTGCATCAGGGGTCAGTCGTGCCCCGATGGAAGCTGTTTTATTGGGGTCCGTTGGATGGACCTGGAATTTGACTATTTCGTTAGCTGGCTTGAAGGACGTGGATTTGGATCTCTTATCGAGTATCACATCATCCCTATTAACCGTGGAGCGTAGCGTAGTCAGTTCCTCGGCCGCTAAGGCTTCAGATAGCGCCTCAAGGGCTAATGTGTCCGTCTTGTTTTCGGCGTGGAGTGCTATGTCCGGATCACTAGCTAGAGTGATAATTCCATTGGGCCCGGGCATCTTAAGCTTCATGTACCCATAATGGGGCATTGCTTGGAAGATTGTGAATGCTTCTCGCCCTAGTAAAGCATGATATCCGCTCCTAAACGGGGCCACCTGAAACGTGACTTCTTCGGACCTGTAATTATCCGGCGTGCCGAACACCACATCTAGTGTGATTTTTCCTGTGCAGCACGCTTCTCGACTGAGGATTATTCCTCTAAAGGTTGTGCTGCTTCACTCGACGCGGTTCCAGTCTATTTCCATTTTTTGAAGGGTTTCCTCATAAATGTGGTTCAGTCTGCTGCCTCCATCCATGAGCACCTTGGTGAGGTGAAAGCCGTCCACTATGGGACTGAGGACCAATGCGGCTGGTGCTCGGGCTGTTCGGAATCTAGGTTCATCACTTGCGTTGAAGGTAATGGCAGTGTCGCTCCATGGATTTATTGTTGCAACTTGATAGACTTCGGTGAGGCTGCGGAGTGTTCTTTTTCGCACATTGTTCGATGCGAAAGTCTCGAAGACTGTGAGAATGGTACTAGTGTCCTTGAGCTGGCTTTCTGCGGCCTCCGGAATTAAGAGGTCCTCGCCGATTTTGGCCACCTGCCGGAGTATCCAACATGCTCTAAGGCTGTGAGTTGGTGTGGCGTCCTCTGTACTGTGAATTCTACAGGGTCCATCAAGCCACCTTTCCAGTATGGTTCCATGCCCTGTAGAGGGTTTTGGCTTTTTGGTGTTTATCCCAGGTGTCCTGTGATAATGCACCCTCTTAGTTCGGACGGGATTACTATTCAAGGCCGGATTATCCCAAAAATTTATTTCGGTTTTCCAGGCGCTTTCCATCGCACAATATTTTTGTACTATGGACGCCAAATCAGCGAAGCGTGTGATATCACGACGACTTACAGCGTTAAGGATTCCCTTGTCCGTGCAATTACTGCAGAAAATTGAGATTGCGTCTTCCTCGCGGCAATCCTTTATCCTGTTCATAACCAGGAGGAATCTGGCCCAGTAATGATGTACTATTTCCTCGGGCCTCTGCCTGATTTGGGAGAGATCGCTTATGATCGGGTGGGCGGGTGTCGTTGAATCTAAAACCTCACCCAATCCAAGATTCGGAGGCCGAAGAGTTTCCGAACTCTGAAGTTCGGATTCTTGGATGTTGTCCAGTGAATCTGGCCCGTTGCCTGATCCTAAGCTCAGGTCTTGAGTTACATCTCCCCCTCCGCGGGTATCCGGCTTGGAGGGGTCGGGAATTCGGACGTAGCTAGTCCTTAAAATAGATGAAGGGTCACCGCACTGCGTCTCCACCACGGCAACGTGGTGGGTGACTTGGGGAGAGTTAATTTCTCTTAGATCGAGTTTAAGCCCAACCTGGTCGTAATCCGTAGCGACCCCCAGGGCGGCGATGCGATCCAAGAGCTTGTTTACGGAAGAGAGCTCCATTGGATCTAGCTGCTCGACGAGCTCCGAGCTGACGTGTAGGTTGCTTTTGATGACCCGAGAGGTCACCATCGGCGCAACAGCAGAACAGGCGGTCATGAGGAAACCACCTAGCCGGTGGGTTTGGCCGACAGCCAAGGCTCCCTAAGCAACGGCGCCGTCTTTAAAGATGGGAGGAGGCATCCTTCCTGATTGTGACGGCACAGAGTAACTCTCAATGAAAGCACCAATGCCGGTGTCAAAACCGGCGGATCTCGGGTAGGGGGTTCTGAACTGTGCGTCAAGGCCGGATGTTAACAGGAGACAAGGGACACGATGTTTTTACCCAGGTTCGGGCCCTCTCGATGGAGGTAATACCCTACTCCTGCTTGATTAATATTGATGATATGGGTAGTACAAGAGTAGATCTACCACGAGATCAAGGAGGCTAAACCCTAGAAGCTAGCCTATGGTATGATTGTTGTATATGGAGTCAATTGCCTACGGACTACAACCCTCCGGTTTATATAGACACCGGATAGGGTTAGGGTTACATAGAGTCGGTTACAATGGTAGGAGATCTTGAATATCCGCATCGCCAAGCTTGCCTTCCACGCCAAGGAAAGTCCCATCCGAACACGGGACGAAGTCTTCAATCTTGTATCTTCATAGTCCAGGAGTCCGGCTGAAGGTATAGTCCGGCTACCCGAACACCCCCTAATCCAGGACTCCCTCATTACCCTTCTTTTAAAATAATTTCTGAGGCTTTGAATTTCCTCATTTCAAGTTTCTTGGAAATAACAGGATGCATGATGCTCGCTGATGCAACTATCTGCAAACAATTCTAGGGCTGTGACAACTCACCCCCACTAAACAAGAATCTCGTCCCGAGATTCAAGACGTGAGGTAAGAAGACAGAGGGGGCACAAGACCAACACATCTTCAAGATCCAGGTGGCACCTCATAAGGTTGTTGCTTTGTTGCATACGTTGATCTTGACATCCTCGCTTTTGAGATCTTCATCCACGCGATGACGACAGAAAGAAACTATACTATGATTGATCTTCTCGAAGATCGAGCTATACAAGATCAACTCGCGGAATGAGATGTTGAAACATCTTGAGTTGAGACACAAAACACATCGAGAGGGATGGAAGAACAACGACGGGGTTTGATTTGGTGGGCAACAATTCCACGCTTAGGAATATGGTGGATGGTGTCAAGGTGGCAAGGATATAATTGCCATGATCCCGTAACGGGGCACCTTGGGAAAGGTGACTCGAAGAACTATTCCCTTAAGTGGCAAAAAGAATTACTTTTGATCCATAATCATTGAAACTCTTCATACCAGCTTAAGGCAATTTACAATTGATCGTTTGAAATAGCTCGAAGAAATGGCATACTCGGACTAGGATGGATGATGTGGACTACCTTGTTGAAGACAACACAAGGGATGATTTTGCTTGCGCGTGCTCTCAAGAACTTGAGCATTTCCATATTCATCAAGGTTCTACCAACATTCGTGGCAAGGATCCTGGCAACACGACATACTACCATGATGATTAGTGATGGATGATGCGGATACAAAGGAAGATAACACCTTGTCAGACCTTCCCTTAGCGAGGCTAAGGGAACAGAATTCGGACGATCGACCGAGAGACATTTAGCACTCTGCTTCTAATGTTCTCCTTGATGTGCTAGCATAATCCATTCATAGATATGGTTTGATATCTAGAACATCAAGTAAAATATCGGACTTTGGAAGCTCAAGAATCCATAAGGAATAACTACAGAGGCAGATCCTGCGAGATCCTTATGGGGAGGTGACCAACTTCTTCAACCAAGATACTACAATAATAGGCCTTCCGGCTAGGTGTGTTGGCCACGACATCCACATTACCGGTTACAGAGAGACCAACATTATAGTTCTTGGAGTACGTTACAACCATCATATCTGCCTGAGATTCAGATCTGGTTGGTGTCAGGATATTCCAGACTCATCAAGTCTAGAGAGAAAAATGAAAGTCTGCAACACAATTCGACGAGATGACGTTGCGAGATTCTCGGGGAATGAGCTACGATAGCAAGCTCCAAAACATGAGCTGGTTCTGCTACAAACCTGTGAACACGCTATCCAAGACAAGCATGACCACGTGGTAGTCTTATAATAAAACACTACCGAGCTCAGGTGGGGAACCATCATCGAGGATATCGAATTCCTTGTGCACTTATCGATGAACTTCTTATCCTTGAGCAAGTCAATCAGTGGCTTGGTGTGCTAGGAACACATATAGAATGGAGGCGGCCAACCTATCAAACCATAGGGCACTTCGCACGTGCATGACTAACTTGGGATGATTCCAGAGGAGGCAAAAATAAACTTTCATGAATTCACGGCGGCAACTGCATCGATTGCACGTGAACCATAGGAAGTCACTTCTTTCATCCAGACAGATACTTCATGAATGGGGCATGAAGAAAAATGCTTACACAAGTTTCCAATGCTAGCTGGATTTTCAACACAAATCATGGAGGAGACAAAATGCTACTGATGGACTCAACAACAACTCATCGGAATTTCCATATCACTGGACTTCCACCATCATGTGAACACGGTGATAGCATTGGTCAAACCAAAAGATGTAATGGTGTATGCTCGAGGGATCAACCACGGGTAAGACAACATTACGAACATCATTGGTTTTGATTTGACTTGACGATAGCCCATACTCAAGTCAAGGTTTTGACAAGGCAATAGATCCAACAACTGATCACGAGGACCAATCGATGGAGATATCATCTTTGTTCAACACACACACACACAAAAAGATATCCATTAACATGAACTAAGTCAGACAAGCTTTATCTTCCAACTCTCCAAGTTGTTGTTTAGCTCAACCAACTAGCTCAGGGATATCCAACACAGATTCTTGGAGAAGGGGTGATTTATAAGAAAACCCATTTAATCACGAACTCAACATACCGGTCAGGTGACAACCAGGTAATACTTTCGAGAAGATCTTCAGAAAATCACAAACCACCGATATGTTACTAAGCTCGAGAACAGTCTTGCTTTTCAGGGCAAGACGATATGATCAAATAAGCAAGGATAGACACAGTCCCAACTCTTGATCAAAGAGTGCACTAGGAAAATGGACTAGGTAGCACGATCAATCTTAGAATGATGATTCAGTAACCAACACGCTAAGAATGAGAATATTGTCCATTAACTACCAAGCAACGAGGTTGCTAGGAGTATCGATTTCACACATCACAGTTCACTTGTCGGCATTCCGGTTATGGCAACACGGGACCGAGGAATGAACGATGATGGCAAGAGTATCACTGCATCAAGAATTCATAAGAGAAGGTGCAATTCTCATGACGTTCTTGACATAGTAGTGGGTAATACTTCAGGGTAGAACAGAATCAAAGCTTCATTGCATTTGATCTGCGGAATACAACTGCTTTGACCAAATCCTAGAAATGGATGAGGTACTGGAGTTTGTTTCTCCTAGTCATTCTGAACTAGAATGGCTTGATGGACCACAGGAATAATAAGCATTGATAACACGAATGCACAATTACTCCTGACTATCAATTTATAGATGATGGTTGGAATACAAATGAAGAGGGACAACTCAAGGGAACATATATCTTTCTGAGTTGTGGATACATAGGTTAGTATGTTGAGCAAAGCTCAACATTTCTCCCGGATAACCCATGCAGAAAGGTAGAACTGGCAGATTCACAATGTAGAATGGAGAACTCATTAAGAGCACTCTGGTTGCGATCTTTTGATTCAAACGAATGTCTGCCAAGGATGGTTCATGGTATTTGGAAGAATGATATACCACGGACCTCGAAGACTATCACAAAGATTACTAATATTCTAAAGGTACGAGCAACACTATCAACACAAGGTAAGTAGAGTGGATCTTGGGTCAAGAACCCAGGAGTAGAATGCCTACTACTAAGTGGCATCACGGGATGCTTTCGAGAATGGTGGCCAGATTCATCACACTGGGAACACAAAACATGGCTAGATTACTAGATGGTTTCATAAGACACCTAGGGTAATAATAGTAGCTCCAACATATACACCGAGGCAACGGAGTACCTCACAGACCGTGTAGTGTGCTTAATCTGGCCCAAAAGGACATCGGGAACGGAAATAAAGGATTTGCAAATGCATCAGACTATATAGAGACATGGGATGACTCGGACAGCATAACGACTGTAAATGCTCAGAAAAAGATTTGAGACATTCATAAGGATTTGCATAGTCACTCAATAACATCATATTAAGGTTCTGGTTCAGCCGACAACATACTAAAAATAGTAGAAACTGAGTTGAGGCCTAGAACCAACAATCCTATAAGTCTCTATCAAACTAACTCGTCATCCTGATAGATAGATGAGAAGGCCTAGTTCTTAAACCCCGTAGAAAGGAAGAGGATGACTCAGATCAGAAGGGCATAAGGTAAAGGAGTAAAAAGAGCCTTATGTTCCCTTCCACAATCAATTCCCTTATATAACTAAAGCATTTCTAGACACAACTTCGACCGGTTTGGCTTAATAATCCTACAGGCAGTCAGGCTCTGCTACCAAAGCTCAGGACCCCGATCCTAAGTCACACCGATCTAGCATGTAACACTTCATATCACTTTGCGGCCTCATGCACGGTATTCCACGGGTGCCACCTTACCTGGCCCGGGACCGTTTGCGCCTTTTGGCTCACGTATATGATAATGTCGCTAGCATCCATATGACAGAGAACCCGGGCCGACATGGCTACTCGTGAACCCAAAGCGGCACCAACCTATGGGGACAGGCATACATGAATCACATCGAGCATGTCGGTCAACATCGTGTGAATCCGGGCTGTAGCACTGGGCTAACAGGACTCCAGGAACCCGGGCTGTAGCAGGCTAGGCAGGACTCCGTATGTCACCGCGTGACATTTCCCCGAAGGGACAGACACAGGAACGAAGTGAAACACATGCCGGCCAGTCAAGTGTCCTGAGCAGTAGTGCTGGGCTAACAGGACTCCGGTGAACCGGGCTGTAGTGGACTACTATGGATCATGGAAGCACTAGACTACATTTCCCCATAAGAGAGGCTGCCAAGGATAAACAACTAGATTGTCGGATCCCACACATACCAAGCATTTCAATCATACACACAATATGCTCGATATATGTAAATACAACATTGCATCACAACATAACTCTACAACTCAAGTATTTATTCATTAGGCTCCGAGGAGCGAGATATTACAAACATGGGTCTTATGACCCAACAATCATAGCATACAAATCAAAGCACATGCGGAAGCTTAACATGTCTGAGTACAGACATCTACAAATGAAAAAGGCTAAGAAGCCTGACTATCTACCAGATCCTGCTGAGGGCACAAGATCGTAGCTGAGGTATCAAGCTAAACGTCGAAGTCCACACGGAACTACTAGCGAGACTGATGTCTCTCTGCAAAACATAAAATAGGCAAACGTGAGTACAAATGTACCCAGCAAGACTTACATCAGAACTATCTACATATGCATCGGTATCAATAAAGGGGGTGGTGGAGTTTAACTGCAGCAAGCCAGCTTTGACTCAGTGGCTAACCTGAACTACGACTGCAAGCAACTCTTTTGAGGTGGCGCACACGAGTCCACATATTCACCATTCAATACACCACTATGGATCCGCTCCCGTCTCCCTACGAGAACGCCATCCATAGCACTCACGCTTATCTTGCACATTTTAGAGTATCCACTTTCACTTGTCTATGAACTATATAGGCAACCAAGTAGTCCTTTACCGCGGACGCGGCTATTCGAATAGATGATGTTAACCCTGCAGGGGTGTACTTCTTCATACACACTCACACCACTTACCGTCGTTTACACGACATGTACTCGGCAACCTTCAAGCGGAAGCCCAACGAGGGTGTCGGCCACGGCCTACCTAAACACTCAAGTCTCTAGTCCAGGTTTATTGCCTATCCAGGTTCCATCCGCAGGGAGTCCGGCCGAGGTTTCCCCACACGGCCCCGAACGATGTGTACAGGGTTCCGAGACACCAAACGAGCGCCCGGCATACCCGGCCACGGTGTATCTACCACATCATAGCCCACCCCTAGGGTCAGCGCTATGCACGACCACCAACACATATCCTATAAACACCAGAAACTAGTAGCAACTCCTGGACAGAGGACTAGGGTGGTTAAGAAGCCGAGAGGGTCAATTAAGGATCCCAATGCATGGTAGTAGCTGGTTCTTAAATCACACATACAGATCTCAGTGCTTAATGACGGTTCCAATGAAACAACCAACCATGTACTCCTACATGGCCTCTCATCGATACCTTTACCAAATCGTGTTTAACACACTTAGCTCACACACAGTAGGACATGTTCACAACTTTCTAATTCATCCCCGATGAATCAGACCTGACACAACTCTAAGCAATAGCAGGCATGACAAACAAGCATGAATGAGTAGGCACATTAGGGCTCAAACAACTCCTACTCATGCTAGTGGGTTTCATCTATTTACTATGGCAATGACAGGTCATGCAGAGGAAAGGGGTTCAACTACCGCAGCATGTAACAGTTGAATCGTTGTTGTCCTAATGCAGTAAAAGAGAGCAGGAGCAAGAGAGTGGGATTGTATCAGAATGAACAAGGGGGTTTTGCTTGCCTGGCACTTCTAAAGATAATATAGTTCTTCATCGGTGTAATAGATCATGTCGTTGGAACCACGTCTATCGAGAGGGGACAATTACCGGCAAGGGAACATAAACAACATTCAATTAATTCAATGTACAAGCGAATGAATGATATGACATATTAAGGTACTGAATTGACCTAATGCAATATCTAGCCAATTTAATTGAAGTGGAACTCAAACAACATCAAATTCCAATTCCAAATGTTATTTCATAAGTTGCCCTAATCATAATTTGTCCTATTCAGTGAGGTTAACTTGTTCAAACATGCATGATCGTGGCATAAATAGATTCTTCATATTTTTCTGATTATTTTTCATATATAATTTATTTCATTTGGAGTTACGGTTTAATCTCTAGGAATTTTGAATGTTTTGGGCATTTTCTGGAATTTCCTGATTATTTTTAAAACCAGAAAATCATTAATTGTGTCAGCACTGCATCATGCCTGCGTCAGCAGTCAACTGGGTTGACCCAGGTCAAACCTGATGTGTGGGGGCCACACTTCAGTGACACAGGGCTAATCCCGGTCAAACCCAGCGCTGACTGGGGTTTGACCAGGGATGGGGCCCGCTGTCAGTGAGAGGGGGGTTAATTAGGCGCTAAAAGAGCTGGTGCCACGTCAGGGAACGATGTTTTGTCGCCGGTGACCAAATCCCGCGGCGGTGGCTCGCCGGCGTTGGTCGGGACGGCGCTACAGAAAACCGTTTCGACCGTAGTTTGCGGCTACGGTGAGCTGGCGGTGCGGCGCGTCAGGTGGTGGTGGTGGGAGGTGCTGGGGTGGTCTACAAAGATGGCAGCGGCGTCGGCGGCGGGGACTGAAGCTCGGTCAGGTGCGGCGACGACCCTAGAGTGGGTGCTCGGGCGGGTTAGCATGCCCGAAGTGGCATGCAGGCCCTAGAGAGGCTAGTGGGCACCTTGGCATGACCAAATGGTCACCGGAGGATGCCGGCGACGAGCATGTGCGACGGTGAGCTACGGGCATCGTGAAATGACGGGTACAACGAGCCAAGGGCCATGAGGTTAGGGGGAATCAACAGAGGCGCTCACAGTGAGGTCGGAGAGCGGTTCAGCGGGCTCGGGGATGACCTCTAGCGCGCGAGTCGACGAGCGGCGTCCGACGGGTGCCGAGGTTGAAGACGACCAGATGGAGGCAAAGTGGAGCTCTCCGGCTTGTTTGCTTCTGTGTGGAGGCGTGGTGCTCGTCAGCGGAGATTCCGGACACGGCGGCGCGGCAAAAGGGGGGCGATGGCCACGCGGGTGAAGTACGGCGACGGCGGAGCGCTCTCGGGCGTGCTCGAGGAGGGGGCTAGAGGAGAGGGAGAGATTTCTAGGGTGAGGGGAAAGGCGGAGGAGGATGCGGGGCATCTCCCAGGAAACGCGGATGGGCATGGGGACGCTCGGGAGGTGGCAAGCAGGAGGTGGCCCTCACCTCCTGTGCGTGCGCCACGCACAGTGCACACTGGCGAGAGGAAGGGGATGACTGGCATGTTGCCTGGTGGGCTGGGCCGCCAGCAACAGTGCCAGGCCACAGGTGAGTGGGCTCTAGGTAGGCCTCTGCTCTGTTTTGTTTTGTTTTTATTTATTCATTTTGCCACTGATTCAAAATTCAAAATAAATTCAAAACAGGGCAAAACCTTCTGAAATTTTTTATGTTGCCGTTATGGATTTTTCTAGAGGCACATAAATAATTCCAGGGCCTTTTGAATTATATTCTATAAAAATGATTTAATCCAAAACTCAAATAATTATTGATTTAATTTCAAAGTCCCAAAATAGTTCCTTCAAAAATGTTCACTATTTTTGGTTTGGTCTCAAAGCCTTGCCAAAATTATCAAACATTTATGAAGTCATTTTGGAAACAATGAATGCAATTTAAAGGGTTCTCACCCTTCTTTTAAAATAATTTCTGAGGCTTTGAATTTCCTCATTTCAAGTTTCTTGAAAATAATAGGATGCATGATGCTCACTGATGCAACTATCTGCAAACAATTCTAGGGCTGTGACAAACGGGATCACATCATTAGAGAATGATGTGATTGATTGGACCCATCCGTTAGCTTAGCACGATGATCGCTTAGTTTGTTGCTATTGCTTTCTCCATAACTTATACATGTTCCTATGACTATGAGATCATGCAACTCCCGAATACCGGAGGAACACTTTGTGTGCTACCAAACGTCACAACGTAATTGGGTGATTATAAAGGCGCTCTACAGGTGTCTCCGATGGTGTTTGTTGAGTTGGCATAGATTGTGATTAGGATTTGTCACTTCGATTGTTGGAGCGGTATCTCTGGGCCCTCTCGTAATGCACATCACTATAAGCCTTGCAAGCAATGTCACTAATGAGTTTGTTGCGGGATGATGCATTATGGAACGAGTAAAGGGACTTGCCAGTAACGAGATTGAACTAGGTATTGAGATACCGACGATCGAATCTCGGGCAAGTAACATACCGATGACAAAGGGAACAATGTATGTTGTTATGCGGTTTGACCGATAAAGATCTTCCTAGAATATGTAGGAGCCAATATGAGCATCCAAGTTCCGCTCTTGGATATTGACCGGAGACATGTCTCGGTCATGTCTACGTAGTTCTCGAACCCGTAGGGTCCGCATGCTTAACGTTCAGTGACGGTCGGTATTATGAGTTTATGTGTTTTGATGTACCGAAGATAGTTCGGAGTCTCGGATTTGATCACGGACATGACGAGGAGTCTCAAAATGGTCGAGACATAAAGATTGATATATTGGACGTCTATATTCGGACACCAGAAGTGTTTCGGATGATTTCGGAGAAAACCGAAGTACCAGAGGGTTACCGAACCCCCCCCGGGCGAACTAATGGGCCACATGGGCCTTAGTGGAGAGAGAGGGCCGGCCAGGGCAGGCCGCGCGCCCCCTCCCCCTCTAGTTCGAATTGGTCTAGGGAAGGGGGGGCGGCGCCCCCCTTTGCTTCTCCCTCTCCTCCTTCCTTTCCCCCTCCTAGTAGGAGTAGGAAAGGGGAGTCCAACTCCTACTAGGAGGACTCCTCCTCTCCTGGCGTGCCCCAAGGGCTGGCCGGCCTCCCCCCTTGCTCCTTCATATACGGGGGCAGGGGGCACCCTAGAACACATGAGTTGATTGTTTCTAGCCGTGTGCGGTGCCCCCCTCCACCATAATCCACCTCGATCATATTGTAGCGGTGCTTAGGCGAAGCCCTCTTCTAGTACAATCATCATCACCGTCATCACGCCATCATGCTGACAAAGCTCTCCCTCGACAATCTACTGGATCGTGAGTTCGTGGGACGTCACCGAGCTGAACGTGTGCATATCGCGGAGGTGTCATACCTTCGGTACTAGGATCGGTCGATCGTGAAGATGTACGACTAGATCAAATGTGTTGTCACAATGCTTCCGCTTACGGTCTACGAGGGTACGTGGACAACACTCCTCCCTCTCATTGCTATGCATCACCATGATCTTGCGTGTGTGTAGGAAAATTTTGAAATTACTGCGTTCCCCAACAGTGGCATTAGAGCCAGGTTTATGCGTAGATGTTATATGCACGAGTAGAACACAAACGAGTTGTGGGCGTGGGTATATAAGTATTGCTTGCCGTCACTAGTTAATTCTTTATTCAGTGGTATTGTTGGATGAAGCGGCCTAGACCGACATTACGCGTACGCTTACGCGAGACTAGTTCTACCGACGTGCTTCACACACAAGTGGCTGGTGGGTGTCAGTTTCTCCAACTTAAGTTGAATCGGATTCAATGAACAGGGTTCTTTCTTAAGATCAAAAAGCAATCACTATACCGCATTGTGGTTTTTGATGCATACGTAAGAACAGTTGTTGCTCAGCCCTTAGCAGCCATGTAAAACTTGCAACAAACAAAGTAGAGGATGTCTAACTTGTTTTTGCAGGGCATGTTGTGATGTCATATGGTGTAGATATGATGCTAAATTTTATTGTATGAGATGATCTTGTTTTGTAACACAGTTATCGGCAACTGGCAGGAGCCATATGGTTGTCCCTTTATTGTATGAAATGTAATCGCCATGTAATTGCTTTACTTTATCACTAAGAGGTAGCGATAGTCGTAGAAGCAATAGTTGGCAAGAGGAGAATGAAGCTTCGATGGAGATCAAGGTGTCAAGCTAGTGATGATGGTGATCATGACGGTGCCTTGGAGATGGAGATCATAGGCACAAGATGATGATGGCCATATCATATCACTTATATTGATTGCATGTGATGTTTATCCTTTATGCATCTTATTTTTCTTAGTTCGGTGGTAGCATTATAAGATGATCTCTCGCTAAATTTCAAGGTATAAGTGTTCTCCCTGAGTATGCACCGTTGCTACAGTTCATCGTGCCTAGACACCACGTGATGATCGGGTGTGATAAGCTCTACATTCACATACAACGGGTGCAATCCAGTTTTGCACACGCGGAATACTCGGGTTAAACTTGACGAGCCTAGATGCAGATATGGCCTCGGAACATTGAGACCGAAAGGTCGAGCGTGAATCATATTGTAGATATGATCAACATAGTGATGTTCACCATTGAAAACTACTCCATCTCACGTGATGATCGGACATGGTTTAGTTGATATGGATCACGTGATCACTTAGATGATTAGAGAGATGTCTATCTAAGTGGGAGTTCTTAAGTAATTTGATTAATTGAACTTTAATTTACCATGAACTTAGTACCTGATAGTATTTTGCATGTCTATGTTGTTGTAGATAGATGGCCCGTGCTGTTGTTCCGTTGAATTTTAATGCGTTCCTAGAGAAAGCTAAGTTGAAAGATGATGGTAGCAACTACACGGACTGGGTCCGTAACTTGAGGACTATCCTCATTGCAGCACACAAGAATTACGTCCTGGAAGCACCACAAGGTGACAAACTGCTGCAGGAGCAACGCGAGATGTTATGAACACCTGGCAGAGCAAAGCTGATGACTACTTGATAGTTTAGTGTGCCATGCTTTATGGCTTAGAACCGGGACTTCAACGAAGTTTTGAACGTCATGGAGCATATGAGATGTTCCAGGAGTTGAAGTTAATATTTCAAGAAAATGCCCGGATTGAGAGATCTGAAGTCTCCAATAAGTTCTACAGCTGCAAGATAGAGGATAATAGTTCTGTCAGTGAAAACATACTTAGAATGTCTGGGTACCACAACCACTTGACTCGGCTGGGAGTTAATCTTCCTGATGATAGTGTTATTGACAGAGTTCTTCAATCACTGCCACCAAGCTACAAGAGCTTCTTGATGAACCATAATATGCAAGGGATGGATAAGACGATTCCTGAGCTCTTCGCAATGCTAAAGGCTGCGGAGGTAGAAATCAAGAAGGGGCATCAATTGTTGATGGTCAACAAGACCACCAGTTTGAAGAAAAAGGGTAAAGGGAATAAGGGGAACTTCAAGAAGAATAGCAAGCCAGTTGCTGCTCAAGTGAAGAAACCCATGTCTGGACCTAAGCCTAAGACTGAGTGCTTCTACTGCAAAGGAACTGGTGACTGGAAGCGGAACTGCCCCAAGTATTTGGCGGAGAAGAAGGATGGCAAAGTGAAAGGCATATTTGATATACATGTTATTGATGTGTACCTTACTAATGCTCACAGTAGTGCCTGGGTATTTGGTACTGGTTCAGTTGCTAACATTTACAACTCGAAACAGGGGCTACGGATTGAGCGAAGATTGGCTAAGGACGAGGTGAAGATGCGCATGGAAAATGGTTCCAAAGACCTTCAGGATTAATTTTAGACCTAATAGTTGTTATTTGGTGCCAGCGTTGAGCATGAACATTATATCTGGATCTTGTTTGATGCGAGACAATTATTCAGTTAAATCAGACAATAATGGTTGTTCTATTTATATGAGTAATATCTTTTATGGTCATGCACCCTTGATGAGCGGTCTATTTTTACTAAATCTTGATAGTAGTGATACACATGTTCATAGTATTGAAGCCAAAAGATGCAGAGTTGATAATGATAGTGCAACTTATTTGTGGCACTGCCGTTTAGGTCACATTGGTGTAAAGCGCATGAAGAAACTCCATTCTGATGGACTTTTGGAATCACTTGGTACTTGCGAACCATGCCTCATGGGCAAGATGACTAAAACTCCATTCTCCGGAACAATGGAGCGACAACAGAGTTATTGGAAATCATACATACTGATGTATGTGGTCCAATGAACATTGAAGCTCGCGGCGGATATCGTTATTTTCTCACCTTCACAGATGATTTGAGTAGATATGGGTATATCTACTTAATGAAACATAAGTCTGAAACATTTGAAAAGTTCAAAGAATTTCATAGTGAAGTGGAAAATCATTGTAACAAGAAAATCAAGTTTCTACGATCTGATCATGGAGGTGAATATTTGAGTTATGAGTTTGGACTTCATCAGAAACAATGCGGAATAGTTTCGCAACTCACGGCACCTAGAACACCACAATGTAATGGTGTGTCCGAACGTCGTAACCGCACTTTATTAGATATGTTGCGATCTATGATGTCTCTCACCGATTTACCGCTATTTTTTGGGGTTATTGTCGGCGTTCTGGGAACGGGGATCCCCAGACTTGCCTGCCTGCGGCCTGCGGTGTGGCTCAAAGGGGGGCCCAGCACGGCCCATCTTCACCAACACAAACCCAAGACCCTCGCGAGGGGCCAAGCCTCGCAGGGCGGACGACGCGAAGCTTCCTCAGGCACGACCTCGTCAGGCTGTCTCATGAGGAGGCGGAGGGATCAAGGCGGGGTACCTCACGAGGTGCCCATGACGCAAGCCATGACAACTCAGGGCGCCAGGCGGGTGCCAGCCCGCGCAGCGTCCTCCTTTCCTCTTTGGTGCAAAGGGGGCAAGCGCAGCCGCGGAGTACCGAGGCATCAGGCAAAGGTTGCCATTTCGGTGCAACGAGACCAAGACCAGGAGGACTACGAGACGGAGGTCACCGTGGAGCCCAAGACGGCGTCATCACCAGAGCTTTGCGCAGGCGAAGACTACTTTTGTCAGGATAGCTGATACTTGCT
>NC_057803.1:370386616-370406811 GCF_018294505.1 Triticum aestivum | reverse complement strand
CCCAAGACGGCGTCATCACCAAAGCTTTGTGCAGGCGAAGACTACTTTTGTCAGGATAGCGGATACTTGCTGTCCCCCTTCAAATTAGCCCGCCATTGTTGGCTCCCTTCCCGCTCAATATTTGGGAAGAGGGCCAGGGCCTCTATAAATAGGACCAGCCACCCACATGGAGGGGAGGACGAAAAAGAGAGGTAGGAAGGAAGAGGCTCGTTAGAAGGGTCGGTCGGTCAGTCGGAGCCGAGAGAGAGAGAGAGAGAGAGAGAGAGAGAGAGAGAGAGAGAGAGAGAGAGAGAGGTGGCTGAACTCCTGCCAGCAGTTCATCGCCTCAGCCAAGAACAGACCCTCGCGAGGCTGTTCTTCCTTGTATTGTTCATCATCATCAGCCCAAGAGGCAATCCACCACACCACATACTGGAGTAGGGTATTACACCACAACGGTGGCCCGAACCAGTATAAACCCTGTGTCTCTTGTGTTGTTCTTTCCTTAGTTTAGATCCTAGCACGACGGAGGGGTGCACGAAGGTAGGAGGCGAAATCTCCGCACGCACCCCAGTGTTCAAACCTCAAGGGTCTGCCGGAACCCGAAATCCGACATTTGGCACGCGAGGTAGGGCTGCGCCGGAATTCGTCTTCCACCGCCCCGTTCTCCTCCGACCGTCACGCCCATGTCTGACGCTCGTCGGGCCCATGCCGAGCGCCGGGCCACACTCGCTTCCCGTGTCGCCCAGATGGCCCCTGTCAGCGGGCATCCATGTTGTTCCCCGTCACCTGCCGTCAACGCTGCCATCGGCCCGGCGGGGGACGAGCGGCAAGCATCGTCCCACATCCGTCCGTGCGGCAAGACGGCCGCACCGCAACTCCCTCACTCGCCCCAGCTGGATCTTTGTCCCGCGCGCTCCGCGCGCCCATGGAGGCTTGGGCTGCACTCATCGCGGCAAACGAGCTCCTGCGCTACCGTCCCGTCGACGACGCCTACAAAGAAAGGCTCGACCGCGTCGCCGAGCTCGTCTGCGCTGCAGGGGGCTCTTCCGCGACGTTCGTCCCGCTGCACCACACCCCGCCCCGCGCGGGCGAAGAGGCTCCGGCGGCGCCCCGGCCACCTCCTCCTCAAGAAGACGCCATGGCTCCAAGGCGCATGGCCCCTGGGCAGAACCCGCTCCGTCAGGTGCCAGCGCAGCAAGAACAGAGCTGCCAAGAAGTCCCTCGCCCGCCAGAAGCTGCCCGGGCGCTCCCTGCTCCAGCACGTCACGACCACCCCCCTGCTCCAGCGCGTGGGGACATGCAAGACCAGGCTCTCCGTCACCTAAGACCTCCCGTGGCCACAGCAGGCTGCCGCGCCTACACCACCGAACTACGCAGCGTCGCGTGGCCTGGCAAGTTCATACCAGACTTGCCTCCTCACTACGACGGCACGGCCGACCCTGCGGAGTTCCTCCAGCTCTACGAGCTGGGCATCGAAGCTGCCAACGGAGACGAGAAGGTCATGGCGAACTAGTTTCCCATGGCGCTCAAGGACGGGGCCCGCACCTGGCTCCTGAACCTGGCTCCAGGCACAATCTCCTCCTGGGAAGAGATGCGCACCCGCTTCATCGCCAACTTCCAAGGTACTCGCGACCGGCCACCCACCGTGAGCGACATGTGCCACATCAAGCAACAACCCGGGGAGACCCTGCAGAAGTACATCCAGCGCTTCAACAACGCACGCCTCAAGATCCCCAAGGTGACTGAGGAGGCCATCATCTCAGCTTTCTCCGACGGAGTGCGCGACGTCAAGATGAAGGAGGAGCTGGCGATGCATAAAGACCTATGCACTTCCTTGGAGCTGTTCAACTTGGCAAACAAGTGCGCCAGGGCTGAGGAGGGGCGTCTCTCCCTCCTCGAGCTGCCTGCCGCAGACCCAGAAGAGAAGAAGCTCAAGGCCAAGGATGTGAAGCGCAAGGGGGCTACAGTGCTCGCGGCAGAACCAGACACCAAGCGGGGCAGAGATCAGCCCGAACCTCCCAAGGGCAGCCGGTACTGCGTGTACCACGACCTCCACACCCACAACACCAACGAATGCCATGAACTCCGAGCCGTGCGTGAAGGAAGGATCGGATGTTGCCCCGACCGCGGTGACCGGGGCTACGGTCAAGGAGGAGGAAGAAACACAGGACACTGGGAAGACCGTGGGCCGTGCCAAGGGTGGCGCGACCAACCTCGCGAGGATCGCTGGCAAGACCCGCCTCACGAGAGAGGATGGAGGGATCAGCCTCGCGAGGGAGACTGGAGGGATCAGCCTCGCGAGGATTGCCTGCTAGGCAACGCAGGCCTCCCACCGCTGCCGCCGCAGCCAAGGAGAAACGAGGACCGCCATCAGGACGAGGAGGCTGGGGGCTTCCAGGAGCCGCGCGCGATCGCCTGCATCTTGGGCGGAGCACAAGCCCCAGCCTCTCAGCGCATCTTCAAGCAGTTCGCCCATGAAGTGAACGCAGCACTCCCCAGACTCGAAGCCACACGCCCTCTCAGGTGGTCGGCGTGCGCCATCACGTTTAGCTCAGCAGATCAGCTCAAGTGTGCGGCAACAGTCGGAGTCCTCCCGATGCTTTGTTCCCCAATCATCAGCAACATGGTGGTCACCAAGACCCTCATCGATGGCGGGGTAGGGCTCAACGTCCTGTCCGTGGAGACGTTCAACAACCTCCAAGTGCCCTACAGCCAGCTTCAGCCAACCAAGCCCTTCTCCGGCATCACTGACGGCTCCACGGTCCCGATTGGGCAGGTCCGCCTCCCTGTCACCTTCGGGGCACGCGACAACTACCGCACCGAGCTCATCGACTTCGACGTCGCCACATTCGCCTGTCGTACAACGCCATCCTTGGATACCCAGCGCTGGCCAAGTTCATGGCTGTAACTCACCACGGCTACAACGTCCTCAAGATGCTAGGAAGTGGCAGAGTCATCACGGTGCCCTGTGAAGAGAAGGACACGGTGTGTTCCCTAGAACGAGTCTTTCAGGCCGCATCACTGGAAGACCCGGATCACGGAAGCAGGAGGCTTCTCGAGACGACCCCCAAGAAGAAGAAGACATCGTCCGGCTCGACCACTCAGGAGGCAGGCCCCTCTGGGCCCGCGCCTACCCAGGGGGAGCCTCCCTCCATCGCATAGGAAAGCGCGCCCGGTGCCCTCCTCAGGCAGGGCTCGGGGCTCTCCCCTGGGGGGCCACCGACCTAGCTGGGGTCACGAGGGAGGCACTTGGGCACCACATGGAGGCGTGTTTTGAAGCACGTTTCCCTCAAGAAGGAGCAAGGCAAGGAGATCCAGACCCACAGGAGTTCGTTAGCAAGGCCATTCAGGAGCTACAGGAGTCAAGAGTCATGAGAGGCGCCCGCCGCCTACCAGCAGTGGCCCCCATCCAGGTGAGGATGGTGGGTTGCGCGTCTGCATCGACATACCAGGGCTCAACCGAGTCACCTCTCTGGAGCGCCTCTGGCCCTCGCGAGTGGGGCGCTGCGGAGGCCACCCCACAGCTACGTTCGCATGCCTTACGGCTTGCCTAACGCGGCTGACACGTACCAACGCCTCATGAGGGGCATCACGGAGGCACGAGAGGCTAGGCATTCCGCAACCCTGGCAGAGATGGAGAAGGCCCGCGAGGAGCCGCCAGCGCCTCCGGAGGCTCCCGAGGCCCCTGGGCCTGGGGGCTCGTGAGGATCGGCTCCCGCAGCCCCCCGAGCCTGCTACACCAACACCCCTTCGTCCTCAACATCATCAGGTGACATCTTTCGAGTTTTACTTCCAGCTGGGAGCGCCCCCAGGGCTGCATTATTCCCAGGCCGCGTGGGTCCGTCCCTGCGGCGTGTATCCCTTTGTTCCATGTTGTTAGCTTACCTTGTTGGGGGAGCCCCTCAGGCTGCATCACCCCCAAGTCGCTCGGGCCTGACCCAGTGATCTCTGCATTCCCAGCATCTATTCGAATGAATCCACTCCTTCGCGGCTAACGTGTTTTACCTAGTTGCCTACTCAGCTGACGCCAACTAACGGAGCTGCTCCCGAACGGCACGACGCTTGCGCCTGCAATGCCGAAAAACCTGGATGGCTGAGCTCTGGCCGCGGCAGCCCCACATAGCGTCACCTCGTCAAGCCTTCAGTGCCTCACTACCCCTCGGAAGCAACCAACGGCTGACTGTCAATTGTATAGCAACCCCTTGCTTTTTCTATGATGGACCTGCAGGACCTCCTGAAGGAGCTGCGTCAGGCGAGGCTCTTGTTATGCCTCCTTCACTCTCGTCCGCGCGAACCGCTTGCACGTTAAAGGGGGGTGCTTGAGCATCATGACTCAGGGCTCCTACTGGCTCTCCAGCCCTCACCCTCTGGCCTTGACCATGGCATCGCGACCTGGCATACCAGCGACGGCTGAGATTCGCTCGAGGGCCGGGACCCGAGGACGTAGAGCAGAAAGGGGAGCTGAGGCGAGAGGGAGGAGACACACGAGGACCTCGCCAAGCAACCCCGCTCCTGCCGACGCACGGACCCGGCCACACACCAGAGAGCAGCCCCTGATCCTCGAGATAAGCTATCGCTCGGAAGCGCCAGCTACCGTGGCACCATCCCCGCACCTAATGCTATCCCTTGTTAGCGACGCCGCTCCCCTTTCTCACCAAACGACGGCTGCTTGGGCGCCAAAGGGGTCCTCCTAAGCATCGCGACTCAGGGGCTCTTACCGGACTCCGGGTCGCTCACCTCCTGGCCTTGACCACGGCATCGCGACCTGGCATACTAGCGACGGCTGAAGCCGCCTTGGGACTGGGACCTGTCGGTGCAGAGCACCAAGCCCTCGTGAGGTTCGAAAGGGAGGACTGAGCTAAGATGGGATGAGCAACTCGCGCAATTTTACGACAAGTGTTACGTATACAAGACAGGATCACAGGCACCTTACAAGCCCCTACGGGACGCATTTTTGATTCCTCGCAGGGAACGGATCCTAAAGGGACACAAACCACGCGCGTCCCTGCAAAACACGCCATCATCAACAGTGGGCCGTCAAGCACCGACGCCAACCCCATCCAGATCAGAGTCAGCGGTGGCCTGACGAGCCCGCCCTGCTCTAGGAGCGGCGCTGGCGCGGGGGCTCGTAGCTGCCGTCGCTCATCTCCAGAGTCGCGAAGAGCTCGTCGGAGCCGCTGGAACCTCCGATGCCTCCACCGCCTGAGGAGCCTCCAAGGGAGTGGGTGGCGAGCCTAGTCCTCGTCCCAGCAGGGCTCTGGCCACCTTCCTCGGGGCAGCACTCCAGCCGGCGCCCACTCGCATCGAAGACCTTGAAGAGCATCACCGTAGCACCGTCGTAGTCCAAGTGCATCGTGAAGACTCCCCTTGTCATGCAAACCCGGGCGATCTCTCTCCAGCCCCGGGTCATGTAGACCTCGCCCGGGGCGACGACCACGACCTCTGCCTTGGTCGTGAGGGTGCTGCAGTAGGCATGCTGCAGCGAGAGCTCCAAGGGCTCCCCCTGCGGGATGATGGAGGCGAAGAAGGGAGGCAGGCGAATCCAAGACTGAAGAGGAATGGCGATGTGGAGCACGAACTCTTGGGAGGAGCCCTCGATGTGGACCCCAGGGGGGACGACCCACACCTTCGTGACCCGTCGGCGCCGACGACGGCGCCGCCCGTGGCGGTCAGCATCAGCTCCTTTGGGGCCCTCGACATGGGCGTGCAATGGAAGCGGGAACCCCGGAGGCGCCCGCTCGCCCCAAGGCCTCGGCACCACCTGAAGGGCCCCTTCGTCCGGGCCATGGCGGATGAGACATTTCTTCGGCGAGAGAGGGTCTGGCCCCTCTCGGGGAGCCTTTCCCTTCTCTGCCGTCGAGAACTGGCGGACCGGAGTCATCGCGGCAAGACGGAGCAAGGATCGGGAAGAAGGAGAAGCAAGGAGGGGTGGACTGGAAGGGCGCGCGCCATTTCGTACTTATAGCCGGCGAAGGCCAACCGCCGGCCTCCATGATCGCAGGTAATCATGACCCGTTTTTGCATGTAGGGACTTGTCCCATCCGTGCAGTTGCCGAGGCGTCGTGGGGAAGTGGAGGCGCCCACGTCCAGTCAACCGCCACGTGGCGCTCAAGGCCGCAAGCTGTTAGGGCCCGCGGCGCTTCGCTCTTGCCCTTCCGCCTCCCTCCACGGCCAAGTCCGGACGCGCCTTGGGCCCGGGGGCTACCGTCGGCGTTCTTGGAACGGGGTTCCCCAGACTTGCCTGCCTACGGCCTACGGCGTGGCTCAAAGGGGGGCCCAGCACGGCCCATCTTCACCAACACAAACCCAAGACCCTCGCGAGGGGCTAAGCCTCGCGGGGCGGATGACGCGAAGCTTCCTCAGGCACGGCCTCGTCAGGCTGGCTCACGAGGAGGCGGAGGGATCAAGGCGGGGTACCTCATGAGGTGCC
Source organism: Triticum aestivum (assembly GCF_018294505.1). Lineage (NCBI taxonomy): Eukaryota > Viridiplantae > Streptophyta > Magnoliopsida > Poales > Poaceae > Triticum > Triticum aestivum. Next base: position 370,400,399 of record NC_057803.1, on the reverse strand, counting down.
CATGATGCAAGCCATGACAACTCAGGGCGCCAGGCGGGTGCCAGCCCGCGCAGCGTCCTCCTTTCCTCTTTGGTGCAAAGGGGGCAAGCGCAGCCGCGGAGTACCGAGGCATCAGGCAAAGGTTGCCATTTCGGTGCAACGAGACCAAGACCAGGAGGACTACGAGACGGAGGTCACCGTGGAGCCCAAGACAGCGTCATCACCAGAGCTTTGCGCAGGCGAAGACTACTTTTGTCAGGATAGCTGATACTTGTTGTCCCCCTTCAAATTAGCCCGCCATTGTTGGCTCCCTTCCCGCTCAATATTTGGGAAGAGGACCAGGGCCTCTATAAATAGGACCAGGCACCCACATGGAGGGGAGGACGAAAAAGAGAGGTAGGAAGGAAGAGGCTCGTTAGAAGGGTCGGTCGGTCAGTCGGAGAGAGAGAGAGAGAGGTGGCTGAACTCCTCCCAGCAGTTCATCGCCTCAGCCAAGAACAGACCCTCGCGAGGCTGTTCTTCCTTGTATTGTTCATCATCATCAGCCCAAGAGGCAATCCACCACACCACACACTGGAGTAGGGTATTACACCACAACGGTGGCCCGAACCAGTATAAACCCTGTGTCTCTTGTGTTGTTCTTTCCTTAGTTTAGATCCTAGCATGGCGGAGGGGTGCAGGAAGGTAGGAGGCGAAATCTCCGCGCGCACCCCAGTGTTCGAACCTCAAGGGTCTGCCGGAACCTAAAATCTGACAGTTATGCTTTAGAGAGGGCTGCATTCACGTTAAATAGGGCACCATCTAAATCCGTCGAGACGACACCTTATGAACTATGGTTTGGCAAGAAACCCAAGTTATCGTTTCTTAAAGTTTGGGGCTACGATGCTTATGTAAAAAAGCTTCAACCTGATAAGCTTGAACCCAAATCAGAGAAATGTGTCTTCATAGGATACCCAAAGGAGACTGTTGGGTACACCTTCTATCACAGATCCGAAGGAAAGATATTCATTGCTAAGAATGGAGCCTTTCTAGAGAAGAACTTTCTGTCGAAAGAAGTGAGTAGGAGGAAAGTAGAACTTGACGAGGTAATTGTACCTTCTCCCTCATTGGAAAGTAGTTCATCACTAAAATCAGTTCCAGTGATTCCTACACCAGTAAGTGAGGAAGCTAATGATGATGACCATGAAACTTCTGATCAAGTTACTACCGAACCTCGTAGGTCAACCAGAGTAAGATCCGCACCAGAGTGGTACGATAATCCTGTTCTAGAAGTCATGTTACTTGACCATGACGAACCTACGAACTATGAGGAAGCGATGATGAGCCTAAATTCCGCAAAATGTCTCGAGGGCATGAAATCTGAGATGGGATCCATGTATGAGAACAAAGTATGGACTTTGTTTGACTTGCTAATGATCGTCAGGCCATAGAGAATAAACGGATCTTCAAGAAGAAGATTGACGCTAACGGTAATATTAATGTCTACAAAGCTCGACTTGTTGCAAAAGGTTTTCGACAAGTTCAAGGAGTTGACTACGATGAGACCTTCTCACCCGTACCGATGCTTAAGTCCGTCCGAATCATGTTAGCAATTACCGCATTTTATGATTATGAAATTTGGCAAATGGATGTCAAAAGTGCATTCCTTAATGGATATCTTAAAGAAGAGTTGTATATGATGCAACCAGAAGGTTTTGTCGATCCAAAAGGTGCTAACAAAGTGTGCAAGCTCCAGCCATCCATTTATGGACTGGTGCAAGCCTCTCGGAGTTGGAATATACGCTTTGATAGTGCGATCAAAGCATATGGTTTTATACAGACTTTTGGAGAAACCTGTATTTACAAGAAAGTGAGTGGGAGCTCCGTAGCATTTCTGATATTATATGTACATGACATATTGTTGATCGGAAAGGACACTGAATTTCTAAATAGCATAAAAGGATACTTGAATAAGAATTTTTGAATGAAAGACCTCGGTGAAGCTGCTTATATATTAGGCATCAAGATCTATAGATATAGATCAAGACGCTTAATTGGACTTTCACAAAGCACATACCTTGATAAAGTTTTGAAGAAGTTCAAAATGGATCAGGCAAAGAAAGCGTTCTTGCCTGTATTACAAGGTGTGAAGTTGAGTTAGACTCAATGCCCGACCACTGCAGAAGATAGAGAGAAAATGAAAGGTGTTCCCTATGCTTCAGCCATATGATCTATCATATATGCAATGCTTTGTACCAAACCTGGTCTGTTCCTTGCTATTAGTTTAGCAGGGAGGTACCAAAGCAATCCAGGAGTGGATCACTAGACAGCGGTCAAGAATATCCTGAAATACTTGAAAAGGACTAAGGATATGTTTCTCGTATATGGAGGTGACAAAGAGCTCGTCATAAACGGTTACGTCGATGCAAGCTTTGACACTGATCCGGATGACTCTAAGTCACAAACCAGATACGTGTTTTTATTAAATGGTGGAGCTGTCAGTTGGTGAAGTTCCAAGCAGAGCGTCGTGGCGGGATCTATGTGTGAAGCGGAATATATAGCTGCTTCGGAAGCAGCAAATTAAGGAGTCTGGATGAAGGAGTTCATATCCGATCTAGGTGTCATACCTAGTGCATCGGGTCCAATGAAAATCTTTTGTGACAATACGGGTGCAATTGCCTTGGCAAAGGAATCCAGATTTCATAAGAGAACCAAGCACATCAAGAGACACTTCAATTCCATCTGTGATCAAGTCAAGGAGGGAGACATAGGGATTTGCAAGATACATATGGATCTGAATGTTGCAGACCCGTTGACTAAGCCTCTCTCACGAGCAAAACATGATTAGCACCAAGACTCCATGGGTGCTAGAATCATTACAATGTAATCTAGATTATTGACTCTAGTGCAAGTGGGAGACTAAAGGAAATATGCCCTAGAGGCAATAATAAAGTTGTTATTTATATTTCCTTATATCATGATAAATGTTTATTATTCATGCTAGAATTGTATTAACCGGAAACTTAGTACATGTGTGAATACATAGACAAACAGAGTGTCACTATGTTGACTCTACTTGACTAGCTCGTTGAATCAATGATGGTTATGTTTCCAAATCATAGACATGAGTTCTCATTTGATTAACGGGATCACATCATTAGAGAATGATGTGATTGACTTGACCCATCTGTTAGCTTAGCATGATGATCGTTTAGTTTGTTGCTATTGCTTTCTCCATAACTTATACATGTTCCTATGACTAGATCATGCAACTCCCGAATACTGGAGGAACACTTTGTGTGCTACCAAATGTCACAATGTAACTGGGTGATTATAAAGGTGCTCTACAGGTGTCTCCTATGGTGTTTGTTGAGTTGGCATAGACCGAGATTAGGATTTGTCACTCCGATTGTCGGAGAGGTATCTCTGGGCCCTATCGGTAGTGCACATCACTATAAGCCTTGCAAGCAATTTCACTAATGAGTTAGTTGCGGGATGATGCATTACGGAACATGTAAAGAGACTTGCCCGTAATGAGATTGAACTAGGTATTGAGATACCGACAATCGAATATCGGGCAAGTAACATACCGATGACAAAGGGAACAAAGTATGTTGTTATGCAGTTTGGCCGATAAAGATCTGCATAGAATATGTAGGAGCCAATATGAGCATCCAGGTTCCGCTATTGGTTATTGACCGGAGACATGTCTCGGTCATGTCTACATAGTTCTCGAACCCGTAGGGTCCGCACGCTTAACGTTCGGTGACGATCGGTATTATGAGTTTATGTGGTTTGATGTACCGAAGATAGTTAGGAGTCCCGGATGTGATCACGGACATGACGAGGAGTCTCGAAATGGTCGAGACATAAAGATTGATATATTTGACGGCTATATTCGGACACCGGAAGTGTTCCGGGTGATTTCGAAGAAAAAGGAGTACCGGAGGGTTACCGGAACCCCCCCCCTGGGAGATCTAATGGACCACATGGGCCCTAGTGGAGAGAGAGGGGGCTGACCAGGGCAGGCCACGCGCCCCCTCCCCCTATGGTCCGAATTGGACTAGGGAAGGGGGGCGGCGGCCCCCCTTTCCTTCTCCCTCTCCTCCTTCCTTTCCCCCTCCTAGTAGGAGTAGGAAAGGGGAGTCCTACTCTTACTAGGAGGAGGACTCCTCCTCTCCCGGCGCGCCCCAAGGCCGGCCGGCCTTCCCCCTTGCTCCTTTATATACGGGGGCAGGGGCACCCTAGAACACACAAGTTGATTGTGTCCAGCCGTGTGCGGTGCCCCCTCCACCATAATCCACCTCGATCATATCGTAGCAGTGCTTAGGCGAAGCCCTGTTCCGGTAGCATCATCATCACCGTCATCACGCCATCGTGCTGACAAAGCTCTCCCTCGACACTCTACTGGATCATGATTTCGTGGACGTCACCGATCCAAACGTGTGCAGATCGCGGAGGTGTCGTACCTTCGGTACTAGGATCGGTCGACCAGGAAGACGTACGACTACATCAACTATGTTGTCACAACGCTTCCGCTTACGGTCTACGAGGGTACGTGGACAACATTCTTCCCTCTTGTTGCTATGCATCACCATGATCTTGTGTGTGCATAAGAAAAATTTGAAATTACTGGGTTCCCCAATAGTGGCATCCGAGCCAGGATTATGCGTAGATGTTATATGCACGAGTAGAACACAAAGGAGTTGTGGGCGTGGGTATATACATATTGCTTGTCGTCACTAGTTGATTCTTTATTCAGCGGTATTGTTGGATGAAGCGGCCTAGACCGACATTACGCGTACGCTTACGCGAGATTGGTTCTACCGACGTGCTTCGCACACAGGTGGCTGGTGGGTGTTAGTTTCTCCAACTTTAGTTGAATCGGATTCAATGAACAGGGTTCTTTCTTAAGATCAAAAACAATCACTATACCGCGTTGTGGTTTTTGATGCACAGGTAAGAACGGTTCTTGCTCAGCCCGTAGCAGCCACGTAAAACTTGCAACAAACAAAGTAGAGGATGTCTAACTTGTTTTGCAGGGCATGTTGTGATGTGATATGGTCTAGACATGATGCTAAATTTTATTGTATGGGACGATCATGTTTTCTAACACAGTTATCGGCAACTGGCAGGAGCCATATGGTTGTCGCTTTATTGTATGAAATGCAATCGCCATGTAATTGCTTTACTTTATCATTAAGCGGTAGCGATAGTCATAGAAGCAATAGTTGGCGAGACGACAATGATGCTTCGATGGAGATCAAGGTGTCAAGCCGGTGACGATGGTGATCATGACGGTGCCTTGGAGATGGAGATCATAGGCACAAGATGATGATGGTCATATCACTTATATTGATTGCATGTGATGTTTATCCTTTATGCATCTTATTTTTCTTAGTTCGGTGGTAGCATTATAAGATGATCTCTCACTAAATTTCAAGGTATAAGTGTTCTCCCTGAGTATGCACCGTTGCTACAGTTCATCGTGTCGAGACACCACGTGATGATTGATGTCTACTACACAACCTTTTCCTTGTAGACGTTGTTGGGCTTCCAAGTGCAGAGGTTTGTAGGACAGTAGCAAATTTCCCTCAAGTGGATGACCTAAGGTTTATCAATCCGTAGGAGGCATAGGATGAAGATGGTCTCTCTCAAACAACCCTGCAACCAAATAGCAAAGAGTCTCTTGTGTCCCCAACACACCCAATACAATGGTGAATTGTATAGGTGCACTAGTTCGGCGAAGAGATGGTGATACAAGTGCAATATGGATGGTAGATAAAGGGTTTTGTAATCTTAAAATATAAAAACATCAAGGTAGCAAGTGGTAAAAGTGAGCGTATACGGTATTGCAATGCATTGAAACAAGGCCTAGGGTTCATACTTTCACTAGTGCAAGTTCTCTCAACAATAATAACATAATTGGATCATATAACTATCCCTCAACATGCAACAAAGTGTCACTCTGAAGTCACTAATAGCGAAGAACAAACGAAGAGATTATTGTAGGGTACAAAACCACCTCAAAGTTATCCTTTCTGATCGATCTATACAAGAGTCCATAGTAACATAACATGAAGATATTCTTTCCGTTCAATCTATCCAAGAGTTCGTACTAGAATAACACCTTAAGACACAAATCAACCAAAACCCTAATGTCACCTAGATACTCCAATGTCACCTCAAGTATCTGTGGGTACGATTATACGATATGCATCACACATTCTCAGATTCATCTATTCAACCAACACAAAGAACTTCAAAGAGTGCCGCAAAGTTTCTACCTGGGAGTGAAGACGAAAACGTGTGCCAACCCCTATGCATAAGTTCACGAGGTCATCGAGCTCGCAAGTTGATCACCAAAACATACATCAAGTGGATCACGTGATATCCCATTGTCACCACAGATAAGCACATACAAGACATACATCAAGTGTTCTCAAATCCTTAAAGACTCAATCCGATAAGATAACTTCAAAGGGAAAACTCAATTCATCACAAGAGAGTAGAGGGGGAGAAACATGGTAAGCTCCAAATATAATAGCAAAGCTCGCGATACATCAAGATCGTGCCGACTCAAGAACACGAGAGAGAGAGAGAGAGAGAGAGAGAGAGAGATTAAACACATAGCTACTGGTACATACCCTCAGCCCCTAGGGAGAACTACTCCTTACTCGTCATGGAGAGCGCCAGGATGATGAAGATGGCCACCGGAGAGGGATTCCCCCTTCCGGCAGGGTGCCGGAACGGGTCTAGATTGGTTTCCGGTGGCTGCGGAGGCTTCTGGCGGCGGAACTCCTGATCTAGGTTATTTTCTGGAGGTTTCTGTATTTATAGGAATTTCTGGCGTCGGTCTCACGTCAAGGAGGTGCCTGAGTCGTCCACGAGGTAGGCCCACGCACCCGGGGGGTGGGTGCGCCCACCACCCTCGTGGACGCCCCGGGACTCTTCTAGCCCAACTCTTTTACTCCGGGGTCTTCTTTCTATCCATAAAAATCATCAAAAATTGGCACGTCAATTGGACTCCGTTTGATATTCCTTTTCTGTAAAACTCAAAAACAAGGAAAAAACAGAAACTGGCACTTGGCTCTAGGTTAATAGGTTAGTCCCAAAAATCATATGAAATAGCATATAAATGCATATAAAACATCCAAGGTTGATAATATAATAGCATGGAACAATCAAAAATTATAGATGCGTTGGAGATGTCTCAAGCATCCCCAAGCTTAATTCCTGCTCGTCCTTGAGTAGGTAAATGATAAAAACAGAATTTTTGATTTGGAATGCTACCTAACATATTTATCCATGTAATTCTCTTTATTGTGGCAAGAATATTCAAAGCCATAATATTCAAGACAAAAGTTTAATATTGACATAAAAATAATAATACTTAAAGCATACTAACAAAGTAATCATGTCTTCTCAAAATAACATGGCCAAAGAAAGCTATCCCTACAAAATCATATAGTCTGGCTATGCTCTATCTTCATCACACAAAATATTTAAATCATGCACAACCCGATGACAAGCCAAGCAATTGTTTCATACTTTTGATGTTCCCAAACTTTTTCAATCTTCACGCAATACATGAGCATGAGCCATTGACATAGCACTATAGGTGGAATAGAATGGTGGTTGTGGAGAAGACAAAAAGGAGATAGTCTCACATCAACTAGGCGTATCAATGGGCTATGGAGATGCCCATCAATAGATATCAATGTGAGTGAGTAGGGATTGCCATGCAACGGATGCACTAGAGCTATAAGTGTATGAAAGCTCAAAAAGAAACTAAGTGGGTGTGCATCCAACTCGCTTGCTCACGAAGACCTAGGGCATTTTGAGGAAGCCCGTCATTGGAATATACAAGCCAAGTTCTATAATGAAATATGCCCACTAGTATATGAAAGTGACAACATAGGAGACTCTATATCATGAAGATCATGGTGCTACTTTGAAGCACAAGTGTGGTAAAAGGATAGTAGCATTGCCCCTTCGCTCTTTTTCTCTCATTTTTTTTGTTTTTTTGGGGGCCTTCTCCTTTTTTATGGCCTCTTTTTTCTCTTTTTTCGTCTGGAGTCTCATCCCGACTTGTGGGGGAATCATAGTCTCCATCATCCTTTCCTCACTTGGGACAATGCTCTAATAATGATGATCATCACACTTTTATTTACTTACAACTCAAGAATTACAACTCGATACTTAGAACAAGATATGACTTTATATGAATGCCTCCGGCGGTGTACCGGGATGTGCAATGAATCAAGAGTGACATGTATGAAAGAATTATGAACGGTGGCTTCGCCACAAATACGATGTCAACTACATGATCATGCAAAGCAATATGTCAATTGTGACGCCCCGAGACCGTTGCGCCAAGTGTCGTCCAATCATTCGCTGTTGTTGCCTTGTCATTTGCTTGCGTGTTGCATCTTGCCATGTCATCATGTGCATTGCATCATCATGTTTTCAAAACTTACATCCGTCCGGGTTCCCCTAGTTCCATCTGTTATCCATTCTGAGCCCAGACACACTTGCACACGCCCGCGGCACATCCGAATATTATTTTAGAAGTGACCGGAAAATGTTCTCAGAATGGGATGAAAGTTGGCGTGCGGTGTTGTTTTGTTGTTAGTAGACCACCTGCCAAGTTTCACCACATTCGGAGTTCGTTTGACGCCCCAATGGATAACTATAGTGGCAGTATAGCCGGTCTATCGTCTAACGTTTTCGATCTCCGGAAACTGTTGCCGGGTTGCATTCCTCCTCTCTCTTCTCAGTCCAACCACACACTTGACCTCGTTCGCCTAACCCCTCTTTGCACAGTGCATCAACCCCCCGCGCATGTCCGAAACTGTCCCGAACCCGACCCGGACAGTCATCACCGTTGGGTCTGGAACATCCCCAAACATCTACAAAACATCACCGTTTCCTTGTTTGGACTTTCTAACCTATAGATTGTCAACCGTCCGATTCTAATCGAATGATCCAACTTCCCTTTTTCCGGTATATATAGTCTACCCCTAGTCTATTTTGGACCTAACCCTATTTCCTAAGGATCCTCCCCAGCCGCCACCACTACACTCCATCCCATCACCCAGATCCATCGCCTCCCACCTCCTCTGTTTCTGTGTCTGACCAATCCCGCAGCCTCCTCCCGATCCAGTCCAACCAGTCAGCCACATCTCATCTGCTCCGTTGGATTATGATGCAGCGCCCTTGAGCAACTCCCGCATGAACCCGCTCCTCCTACTTCGATCCCCGAGCAGATCGAGCCATCAGTCCCCGCCGGCGAAGAGCAGCAGCGCCAACTTGACCTCCCCGTGAGCCGCCACTAATCCAGGCCGACCTCATCCCTCGCGCCCCTCTCTCCCTTCTTCTCCCTCCTCTGGTTTCTTTCTCTCAATCCTCTCTTCTATTTCCATGGACAGGAGCACGCCGCCGCGTGGTTCTGCCTACGCCGATGTTCAAAGTTACCCGTGGAGCCTGGATCTGGTCCTCCACACGCCGGATCCGTCTGTTTTCCCGTGCCCGTTTTGCATCGTCCCAGCGCTGCTCGTCACCATGGCGCCTCCTTCGCTTGACCAGTGCGACCGCTCCTCTGCCTCATCCCAGGTCGCCCCGTCATGGTCTTGTCTCCGGCCGGAGCTGTCCATCCCCGACGCCACCTCCACGTCGTTCTTTGCCGGCCATGAACCCAGCCGCCGCCATCTTCTTTCCTGAGGCCCGCCGATGCCGTGAGTCCCGCTGTCGCCTGCTTCCCTCGTCAGGGACGAACGAGCGTTGACCACACCTCCAGCACATCGGCAGCAAGGCCCACCTCCAGCGCCATCGTGGGCCGCGTGAGCAAGGCCTAGCCCAGCCGCTGCTAGAACCAAACCGCACCACAGAACGGGCCAAGCCCATGGGTGAGCTCCCCACAACCTTCGCTATTTGGCGCCATGGGCGTATGATAGTCATGTTGCGCCTATTACCCTATTGGCCCGTTTGGTCAGTTTCAGCCTGCAATGTTTTTTTTTCAGTTCTACGAATTTAGTATTTATTCCAGGGAACTGCAGTTTTACAGAAAAACCCTCCATGTTCATTCATTTAATATCTCACAAACCGTGCATCGGATTAAAATAAGTTATATATGAAAAATGCTTGGAATCTTGTCTAGTTTCATAATACCCAACTTTCAACCATGGTTGAAATGTTTAACTTGCTGTTTGCATCAATTTTCTCATAGGCCATGTTAAAATGATTTAATTCATAACTAAATAACCGTAACTCGGATTTTAATAAACTTTATATGTAAATGGGGTAGAATTTTGCCTAGTTTAACATGGTGGCTTTACTTTGCATGTTTAATAACTCTAAAATTGTGTTTAGGGCAGGACAGTACCATAACCAAAATATGCACATGAGGAGTTTCCGGACTTGTTGTTTGTTATTTCCGGCCTCATTTAAACTTGACTAGATAGGTAGTTTTCTTTGCTTCACCCTCTTGCCATGTTTAACAACATTTAATATTGTTGGGTACATAAACAAGATCGAACATAATAAGTCACATGGTGTTTCGTCAATATGCAACGGAGTTACATATTGAGCTCCACTTAATTTGTAGGATTGCTTGTGCACTTTGCCATGCCATGTATCTTTAAACCGGACATGCATCATATTTGGTTGTGCATCATGTCATGCTTATGTGGTGGTTGTTTACTATGGTGTTTGCTTCTTTCCGGTGTTGCTTCTTCGGGTTGGTTCCGATAACGTCGCGTTTGTGAGGACCCGTTCGTCTACGTCCGTTTGTCTTCTTCATGGACTCGTTCTTCTTCCTTGCGGGATTTCAGGCAAGATGACCATACCCTCGAAATCACTTCTATCTTTGCTTGCTAATTGCTCGCTCTTTTGCTATGCCTATGCTGCGATACCTACCACTTGCTTATCATGCCTCCCATATTGTGAACCAAGCCTCTAACCCACCTTGTCCTAGCAAACCATTGTATGGCTATGTTACCGCTTTGCTTAGCCCCTCTTATAGCATTGTTAGGCTCAGGTGAAGATTGAAGTTTGTTCCTTGTTGGAACATGGATATGTTGTTCCTTGTTGGAACATGTTTACTTGTTGGGATATCACATTATCTCTTATTTAATTAATGCATATATATACTTGGTAAAGGGTGGAAGGCTCGGCCTTATGCCTGGTGTTTTGTTCCACTCTTGCCGCCCTAGTTTCTGTCATATCGGTGTTATGTTCCCGGATTTTGCGTTCCTTACGCGGTTGGGCTATTATGGGAACCCATTGACAGTTCGCCTTGGATAAAACTCCTCCAGCAATGCCCAACTTTGGTTTTACCATTAACCACCTAGCATTTTTTCCCTTGGGTTCCGCGTACTCAAGGGTCATCTTTATTTAAACCCCCGGGCTAGTGCTCCTCCGAGTGTTGGTCCAACCTGTCAGCCGCCGGTGGCCACCAGGGGCGACTCTGGGCTGGCCTACCGGAAGTTTGGACAATCTGAGTGTGCCCTGAGAACGAGATATGTGCAGCTCCTATCGGGATTTGTTGGCACATTCGGGCGGTGTTGCTGGACTTGTTTTACCGTTGTCGAGGATGTCTTGTAACCTGGATGCCGAGCCTGATTGGATTGTCTTGGGAGAAGGAATATCCTTCGTTGACCGTGAGAACTTGTGATGGGCTAAGTTGGGACACCCCTGCAGGGATTTGAACTTTCGAAAGCCGTGCCCGCGGTTATGGGCAGATGGGAATTTGTTAATGTCCGGTTGTAGAAAACCTGAAGTTGACCTTAATCAAAATACATCAACTGCGTGTGTAACCGTGATGATCTCTTTCCGGCGGAGTCCGGGAAGTGAACACGGTGTTGGAGTTATGCTTGACGTAGGTTGCTCTAGGATCACTTCTTGATCATAGTTTCTTGATCGTGCTTTGCCTTCTGTTCGCGCTCTCTTTTACGTATATGTTAGCCACCAAATATGCTAGTCGCTTGCTGCAGCTCCATCTCATACCATTACCTTACCAATAAGCTTAAATAGTCTTGATCGCAAGGGTGTGAGATTGCTGAGTCCCCGTGACTCACAGATACTTCCAAAACCAGTTTGCAGGTGCCGATGATACCGTGCAGGTGACTCAACCAAGCTCAAGGAGGAGCTCTATGAAGATCTTGTCCTTTGTGTTGCTTCGTTCTAGTCGATCAGTAGTGGAGCCCAGTTGGGGTCGATCGGGGATCTGTGTAGCATTTGGGGTAGTCTTCTTTTATTTTGGTTCTGTAGTCGGACCTGATTGTATCTGGTTGATGTAATGCTTTATTCATGTATTTGTGTGAAGTGGCGATTGTAGGCCAACTATGTATCTTTTCCCCTTATGTATTAGATGGGTTGTGTGAAGATTACCTCACTTGCGACATTGCTTTCAATGCGGTTATGCCTCTAAGCCGTGCTTCGACACGTGGGAGATATAGCCGCATCGAGGGCGTTACATCAATGATGGAGCGTGTCATAATAAACGGAAAGGTGGAAAGTTGCATGGCAATATATCTCGGAATGGCTATGGAAATGCCATAATAGGTAGGTATGGTGGCTATTTTGAGGAAGGTATATGGTGGGTGTATGATACCGGTGAAAGGTGCGCGGTATTAGAGAGGCCAGCATTGGTGGAAGGGTGAGAGTGTGTATAATCCATGGACTCAACATTAGTCATAAAGAACTCACATACTTATTGCAAAAATCTATTAGTTATCGTAACAAAGTACTACGCGCATGCTCCTAGGGATAGATTGGTAGGAAAAGACCATCGCTCGTCCCCGACCGCCACTCATAAGGAAGACAATCAATAAATAAATCATGCTCCGACTTCATCACATAACGGTTCACCATACGTGCATGCTACGACAATCACAAACTTTAACACAAGTATTTCTCAAATTTACAACTACTCCACTAGCATGACTCTAATATCAGCATCTTCATATCGCAAAACAATCATCAAGTATCAAACTTCTCATAGTATTCAATGCAGTTTATATGAAAGTTTTTATTATACCCATCTTGGATGCCTATTGTAACGCCCCGAGACCGATGTGCCAGGTGTCGTCCAGTTATTCGCTGTTGTTGCCGTGTCATTGCTTGTGTGTCATGCATTGCATATCATGTCATCATGTGCATTTCATTTGCATACAAGTTCGTCTCATGCATCCGAGCATTTTTTCCCGTTGTCCGTTTTGCAATCCGGCGCTCCGTTCTCCTCCGGTGGTCATTTCTACCTTCTTCTCGTGTGTGGGGATTAAACATTTCCGGGTTGGACCGAGACTTGTCAAGCGGCCTTGGTTTACTACTGGTAGACCGCCTGTCAAGTTTCGTACCATTTGGACTTCGTTTGATGCTCTAACATTTAACCAAGGGACCGAAAAGGCCTCGTGTGTGTTGCAGCCCAACACCCTTCCATTTTGGCCCAAAACCCACCTAAACCCTCTCCATCATCTAGAGCGTTCGATCACGATCGCGTGGCCAAAAACCGCACATCATTTGGACTCTCCTAGCTCCCTCTACCTATAAATATGTGCCCCTCCCCGAAATTTCGGATCATTTCGCGGATGAACCCTAGCCATCTCCCTCCTCGCACCGCCGGACACATCCATCCCGCACCAGACATGTCCGCCGGACGCGTCACCCCGGCGAATCAGAGCGCGCCACGTCGCCGTGCCGCTCCTCTCCTCCAACCAGGCCACGCCACCTCAGCCTCCCTCTACAGCGCGCCCGCCGCGGCCCGCGGAGCCCAGGCGGGGCCCGCCCGGCCCGGAGCACCAGCGCCTCGCGCGCCTCCGTACGC
>NC_057803.1:370354692-370386233 GCF_018294505.1 Triticum aestivum | reverse complement strand
GCGCCGCCGACCTCGGCCTCCGTGCGCGCGCCGCCGCAGAGCATCTCGCCGGCGTCGGTGCCGAGCCCTTCGCTGGCGCCCCGCTCTTCCAGTCCGGCCCGACCCTCCTCCGGCTTCCTCCCCGTCCTCAAACTCCGGCGAACTTCCTCCTCCGGCCAACCTCGATCTGCGTGCCGCTAGATCTGGATCTGAAAATATCTCAGGGTTGACTTTGTACTCCCGAAACCCTAATATTTTGCTCATGTTCATCGCATCGTAACTTTGCATCCGTAGCTCCGATTCATGCATATAGCATATCAAAATGTTTGTCTCAGAGAGTGCATCATTTCATCTCATTGCATCATTTTCATTTGAGTTCATCTTGATCCAGAAATGCTGTTAGAAGAGTGCTATTTGAGATAATTGTCAGATCTGCTTCTCCATTTAGATATTTGTCATTTTTGCCATGTTTATTGTGTGCATGATATGCCCAGGTGCTCTACATGTGCTTTGTTATATGTTTTGCCATATATGCAGAGGTGCAAGCCATGTATTTTTGTGATGTGTGTGGTGGCTAGCACGAGCTTGCAAAGTGGTGCATTCGTTAATGCTGATTTCAGGGACTTAGCATTTCCACCAAGTCCTTGATCTGTTCATCTCATATTGTCATATGTTCATGTTGTTTTCCTAGTGATCCGTGCCGCTTTTGAGGAGGATCAGTAAGGATGATTTGTTAATCTTGTAGTGCTCTATCCATCCATGCGTTTGTTTGCAATTATGGAGCACCCTAGCTTGAGTCAATCAAGCTCTACTTTTGTCATTTCGTGAATCTGGGCAGATTGTCTACTTGTTAGCGATTTTGCCGATGATGTTGTAGTTGATCCGTGCATGCTATGCTATTGTTCTTGCCATGTCTAGCTTGTATTTTGTGTATTCTTGATGTGTGTATGCTTAGATTATCATGACTTGCTCTGTAGTGAGTGCATCGAGCTCGTAAACATGCCTACTTGATATTTGTTTCAGCATGCTCCAGTTTTCACTAAGTCTGTGATCTGATTATGTTTTTGCCATGTTCACATGCTTGCAATTGTATTTTCTGATCCCTTTTGGCTCAAGGTCACTAAGGGACTTTTGTTAAGCTCTTTGAGTAGCTCCTTGCCATGCTTTACTTTGCCATGTTCACGTCCCGTAGCATATAGTTTTCATGCTCCCAAGAGTGCTATCTGATCTGAAATTCCAGACAAGTGTTAATTTCACTAAGTCTGAAATCTGTTTACCAAATGCAGTTTTGCCATGCTTTTTTGAACCTGTTAATGGATGAATTGGCCATAGCTCAGTGTTATTCTTTTGTTAAGCTTCATGAATGGATTCATGTCATGTATTTTGATGCCATGTTTGAGTGCTGTAGCACGTTCATCTCGTTGCATTTAGATGGCTATTTGCTGTATATCGTAGACCGGTGCCATATTTGTTTTGTTTGCCATTCCCAAACCGTAACTCCGATTCCGGTTATCTTTATATCATTTTCAAGCGATTTCATCTCACCTTTCCAGTGGCACACTTAGATTTCCAAGTTGAGGCCAGGTTCATGCATTCCCTTGCAAATCATGCATATGCATCGCATACCGCATCTCGCATATCATACCATGTTCATGTGTTGGTTGTTTACTATGTTGTGTGCTTCTTTCCAGTGTTTGCTTCTTCGGGTTGGTTCCGGTAACGTCTCGTTTGTGAGGACCCGTTCTTCTACGTCCGTTTGTCTTCTTCATGGACTCGTTCGTCTTCCTTGCGGGATTTCAGGCAAGATGACCATACCCTCGAAATCACTTCTATCTTTGCTTGCTAGTTGCTCGCTCTTTTGCTATGCCTATGCTGCGATACCAACCACTTGCTTATCATGCCTCCCATATTGTTGAACCAAGCCTCTAACCCACCTTGTCCTAGCAAACCGTTGTTTGGCTATGTTACCGCTTTTCTCAGCCCCTCTTATAGCGTTGTTAGTTGCAGGTGAAGATTGAAGTTTGTTCCTTGTTGGAACATGGAGATGTTGTTCCTTGTTGGAACATGTTTACTTGTTGGGATACCACAATATTTCTTATTTAATTAATGCATCTATATACTTGGTAAAGGGTGGAAGGCTCGGCCTTATGCCTGGTGTTTTGTTCCACTCTTGCCGCCCTAGTTTCCGTCATATCGGTGTTATGTTCCCAGATTTTGCGTTCCTTACGCGGTTGGGTTATAATGGGAACCCCTTGACAGTTCGCCTTGAATAAAACTCCTCCAGCAAGGCCCAACATTGGTTTTACCATTCGCCACCTAGCCTTTTCTTTCCCTTGGGTTCTGCAGACTCAAGGGTCATCTTTATTTTAACCCCCCCCCGGGCCAGTGCTCCTCTGAGTGTTGGTCCAACCGAGCGATGTCCGAGGCTACCAGGGGCAACTCTGGGCTGGCTTACCCGACGTCTTGCTCATCCGGTGTGCCCTGAGAATGAGATATGTGCAGCTCCTATCGGGATTTGTCGGCACATCTGGGTGGTTTTGCTGGTCTTGTTTTACCATTGTCGAGATGTCTTGTAACCGGGATTCCGAGTCTGATCGGGTCCTCCCGCTAGAAGGAATATCCTTCGTTGACCGTGACAGCTTGTCATGGGCTAAGTTGGGACACCCCTGCAGGGATTTGAACTTTCGAAAGCCGTGCCCGCGGTTATGGGCAGATGGGAATTTGTTACCGTCCGGTTGTAGAAAACCTGAAGTTGACCTTATTTTAAAATACATCAATAGCGTGTGTAACCATGATGGTCTCTTTCCGGCGGAGTCCGGGAAGCGAACACGGCGTTGGAGTTATGTTTGACGTAGGTTTTTCTAGGATCACTTCTTGATCATAGTTTATCGATTGTGCTTTGTCTTCTCTTCTCGCTCTCATTTGCGTATGCTAGCCACCATATATGCTAGTCGCTTGCTGCAGCTCCACCTCATACCTTTACCTTACCCATAAGCTTAAATAGTCTTGATCGCGAGGGTGCGAGATTGCTGAGTCCCCGTGACTCACAGATACTTCCAAAACCAGTTTGCAGGTGCCGATGTTACCGAGCAGGTGACGCAACCCAGCTCAAGGAGGAGCTCGATGAAGATCTTGTCCTTTGTGTTGTTTCATTTCAGTCGATCAGTATTGGAGCCCAGTTGGGGTCGATCGGGGATCTATGTAGCATTTGGGGTAGTCTTCTTTTATTTTGGTTCCGTAGTCGGACCCTGATTGTATCTGGTTGATGTAATGCTTTATTCATGTAATTGTGTGAAGTGGCGATTGTAAGCCAACTTTGTATCTCTTTCCCTTATGTATTACATGGGTTGTGTGAAGGTTACCCCACTTGTGACATTGCTTTAAATGCGGTTATGCCTCTAAGTCGTGCTTTGACACGTGGGAGATATAGCCGCATAGAGGGCGTTACAAGTTGGTTTCAGAGCCTTCCCCGACCTTAGGAGCCCCATTGCTTGATCATTTCTAGCGGCCGAGTTGTGTCTAGAAAAATGTTTTGAGTCATTTAGGAATTATATATCGGAGAGTTTAGGAATTCTTTTTACTTCCCAGTCTCCTCATCGCTCTGGTAAGGCATCCTGATGTAGAGTTTTGACTCTTCTCTTCTCAAATTTCACTAAAAAATTTAGGATCACGCGGGTATCTTGGAATCGTTCCGATGGTTTTATGATGAGAACATTGTCTTGGTGCCTCCTGTCAGGGGTTTTGTGGAAGTGTCCCGGGGAGTTGAGCTTTGAGGTGTTGTCATCATAATTTTATCGTTGCAGTTCTGGAATACCTGAGTTTAGTACGCCGACATCAAAAATCTCTTTTATGCAGTTCGTTGGTGAGATAACCTCGACGCCACCCAGTACTGGGGCGGGAGTTTGGGAGTATTGCCATAACTTGTATAACGGATGCTTTTCGAAGGTTGAGGTAGATGATTTCTGAAGGTTTCTTGGTTATGTGTTGAAGGATGGATACAGCTGGATGTAGGATTTGTTAGTTTTGGGTGAGATATTATGCTTCCCCTGTATCCCCAACACTTGATTGCATAACTGGAAAGTTTCGGGAGTTTATAAGTGGGAATTCAAGTAGCTCTTAGGATATCTTTCCGACAGATGTATGATATGAAATTGGGGTTCGACGTCTAGTGGTCCACCTATTCACGGTTGGTTTTACAGTGGTCTTGTTGTGTCTTAAAGAGTCCTTGGCTATGCCGACTCGGGGACGCTTCGTATGTCATCTGCACTGCCTTGTACATGATGGTGTTGTACGATCGAGCCCGTGTAGGCCCCACCAATAAAACTTCGGACGAAATCTCTATCATATGTTTGTTCTGGCTTATTTTGCAAGCCAATCCTTGTTTTGTTTTGAGTGTGGTATTCGAGTTGCTTCGAAGTCAAATGTTGATTCCATACCTTTCCTAAGCGGTGTTCTCATGTGAATACTAATCCTTCTTGATAATCGAGTTTGTCATGTCAATCCTTTTTAACCGGTGTGCTTCTCTTCCAGTGGATCCGATCATTTCAACTTCCACAAGATCAATTATCAGTTCTTCTCAACGGTGTTCATTTCATCCGTCTCCAAGTTTCTTGTGTTTTTCCCGCCAACCCACCCTTTTCCTCAAGGACTAAGATTTCTTTATCAAGTATCCTTTTATTCTTGTGAAGTCTCGCCATTCTTTTCCGTCAATATTCTTATCTGGTGATTCTCATGAAGATCCTAACGGAGCTTCAAGTTATCATTCTTTGTTTCTTCTCTTCTCCGGTGGTTTCAATTTCAAGCTGTATTGATCACACCCTTTTTCCACGTTTCAAATACCTTCTCATGTCGGTGCTCATCATATTCATTCATTTCTCGCTATTCAATTATTCCGAAGTGCTGAAGATATCTTGGAAGGCTCGTCTTTTCCTTCAAGATCCGTTCAAACCTATTCTGAGGTTGATATCTCATTCAAGCCATTTATTTCAACCGGTGCAATCCCTCTTTTAAATTGTTCAATGGTGTTTCTTTTCAGTGGGCCCTAACCCACAGGTCTTTCCCAGGATCTTACCTGACTCTTCTTATTTTCACCAGAGCTATTCTCAAATCTTTTGAAGTGTGACGTAAGAATGAATTTTCATCAGTCAGATGGTTTCTCCAAGATATTTCAAATTCTTTTCATCGTTGGCTCAACCTTTCCATTCTTCATTCCGGAGTGTCTAAATAATTCATGGTGGTGTTTCTCGTCGTATTTCTCAGATTTTGATGACCGAAGAAGAGTTTTCCTCCATATCTTATCCGCTCTTGAAAGTGCATTATATCGACTAGAGTGGGGGTGAATAGGCGATTTTTATGAAAGTCTTCAAAACGTGAGAGTTATGAAGACAAACAGCGAAGATTATGCCTATTACTATGCAGCGGAAGTTAGATTACACTAGGCCAGCCATGGTCATGTATTCAATAGAGTGAAAGCACAATGACAAACAACTGCAGTGTAATAAGGATCAGGTAGGAAGAAGTTATGAAGCCAAACAGATCATACATTCACGTTGTGAAGACAAAAGATAGAGCAGGTATGCAATGGCTTCACAATGAGTAACAGTAAGAAAAGGAAGTGAAGCTGAAACTAGTGACTCGTTGAAGACAATGATGTGTTGGACCAGTTCCAGTTGCTGTGACGACTGTACGTCTGGTTGGAGCGGCTAGGTATTTAAACCTTAGGACACACAGTCCCGGACACCCAGTCCTGAACACATAGTTCAGGACACCAAGTCCTCACCGTATTCTCCTTGAGCTAAGGTCACTTAGTCCTCGCCCAATCACTCTGGTAAGTCTTCAAGGTAGACTCCCAAACCTTCACAAACTTCGTTCACTGGCAATCCAGAATGTCTCTTGGATGCTCTGAACGCGACGCCTAACCGTCTGGAGGATTCACAGTCCTCAAGTGTAATAAGTCTTCAGATCACACAGACAAGAAGACCTAAGTGATGCCCAATTTGCTCTAGCTCTGGGTGGTTAGGGCTTTTCTCCTCACTAGGAATTTTCTCTCAAAGGCTTCGAGGTGGGTTGCTCTCAAACGACAAAAGACGTGCACTAAAATCTGAGCAGCCAACCGTTTATGGTTGTGGGGTGGGCTATTTATAGCCACTTGGCAACCCGACCTGATTTGTCTGAAATGACCCTGGGTCACTAAGGAACTGACACGTGTCTCAACGGTCAGATTTCGAACTCTCATGGCAACTTTACTTGGGCTACAAGCAAAGCTGACTTGTCCGGCTCTGGACAAGATTCGCTCTCATTGTCTTCACTCGAAGACATAGGTTTTTGGTTTAGGCATCACTTCAGTCATTCTGACTGGTTCTCCTGGACCCCACTTAACAGTACGGTGGTTCCTATGACTCAACACAAAAGAAAAAGAACTACGAAAGATCTAAGTCTTCGAGCTCCATATGCTTCATAACGTGTCTTCTTTTGTCATAGTCTTCAGAGTGAATATCTTCATGTACCACCTTTGTCTTCAATGTCTTCATACATTTTTAGGGGTCATCTCTGGTAGTAAAACCGAATCAATGAGGGACTTCTACCTGTATTATCCTGCAATTCTCACAAACACATTAGTCCCTCAACTAGGTTTGTCGTCAATACTCCAAAACCAACTAGGGGTGGCACTAGATGCACTTACAATCTCCCCCTTTTTGGTGATTGATGACAAACTAGTTGAAGTTTTCAACGGGGAATATAGTCTGTGAAATTGTAAAGGAATTGTCTTCATAAGTTGCAAGGGCTCCCCCTGAAGATGTGCATATAAGTTAATTTGCTTTTGGAATGCAAATGCACATGGCAGGTTGTACTTGTGGAGATCCACTTCAGCTTATGATGACAATCCACTATGCATGTGAAAGTATATGAAGATAATGACATGCATAATGGAAAATGGACGTCTGCAGAATGAGACAAGTGCGGAATTTATCATCGCACATGCGGAATTTATCTTCGCAAACAGAGTGGCAAACAAGTAGCAGACGACCATCGAGTTTTAGTGTTTACAACTCAAAGAACCAAATGAAGCAAAAACAAGAGTTGTAAACACGAAGCAAAATATAACAAAACATAAGGCACCCGCCCATATTGACCCGCTTGAAGACTATAAACAGCATATGCTTCTCCCCCTTTTGTCAGTAATGACCAAAAAGGTTTGAAGACATAGAGTTTTTTACGCGTTCCTAGGCGCAGCAGGGTCGGTGGAGTTGTTTGGCGGTGCAGAGCTTGGAGGTGCTGAAGCAGGTGGCGGTGATGTAGCATCGTCGTCTTCATCAATGATTCTGGCAGTGATTGTGGCAGCAGATGAAGAAAACTCGGAGTCTTCAAGTGATGGTGTGTCGCGCATCACAACCCTTCTAGGAGGCGTGGTGTCAAACTTGAAGCGCTCTGTGAAGCCATCCTCTTCAAGTTCAGCTTCAGTGCATATCATTGAGAGCCCTTTCCATGTACGACGGCACGTCTCATGAGTGACAAAAGCATTCTTGGTGGCAAGATTTCGAAGACGATTAACATCCACCAAGAGGCTTTTCATCTGACGCTTTAGCCAGTCGTGATGCATATCTTGTTTTTGATGAAGGGCCACAAGAAGCTCTCGGTCAGTGAGAACACGAGTGCGCTTCTTGGGTCTTGAAGCAGGTGCACTATCAGTGGCTTCAGTTGAAGCAGGGTGTGGCGCACGTGTAGTGCCAGCCAAAGGATACACCCTGGAGATGGCTTCAACACCTTCATCGTTCTGAGTGAAGCTCTGGTGTTATGCATTCTGAAGACTCAACGGTTGCTTGGCAGGCTCAGGATATATAGCTTCAGAGGAGGTGTCCACATCTGGCAAGAAGATCCGATGGTTTCGAGCTGAGGGCTGATACGAGATCGCAGAGTGCAGTTTGATCAGCCTCATCACCCAAGGAACATAGAACTTCAAACCAAATAAATATGAGCCTGACGCTGCAAGTTGGCGTATGAATAAATCCTGTGCGTTGAACCATTTGCCATGAAGGATGCAGAATATCATAGTCTTCATTGCACCTTCGATCTTGGCATTTGGAGAGTGCCCTTTAATAGGCCAGAGAGTCCGCCGGATGATGTGATATATGGTCCAAGGCTTCCTCAAGACATGGCAGACCAGCAATGGCTTCAACCTCAAGGCGCTTGTGCGGGAAGATGCGACCTTGGTTGTATAGGATGCTTGAGTAGTAGCTGCGCTGAGGATAGCTCCAGAACCTATCTGATACAATCCTTTCCCTTGAATAGGGGTTCTTGGAGCTATTGAAAAATGTATTGTCAGCCTTAAAGCTATTTATGTCAAAGGAGCCAGGTGCTGATGCAGGACCTGGGAACCTTGGAAGCCTTGGGACTGGCTTCTGGACATGAGGCCTGTGCTTAATATGATAATCGAATTGAGGACCTGCAGCAGACTCAGGAACAGAAGTGTCTGGCTCAGTAGCTTCGCTGTCTGCTGAAGCATTTGGTGGGGCGGGCTCCACATTGGCTTCAGTGTTTGTGGTGGCAGCCTCAACATTTTCTTCCTCTGCTTGTGTAGTTGGAGGGACAACCTTAGGCACGTTCTCCTGGAGAACCGCATCTTGATGGAGCGGGGGAGTGGGTTCTGGTGGTGCTTCTTCATTGTCTTCGGCTGATGCAGCCGGAATTTCTTCAGTATGGACTTGAGGCCGTGGACCTTTGCGAAGCCTACGGAACACAGACGACGCTTGTGGGGTCGGAGTGGGCTGGGCCTCAAAGTCTTCTTTCTCCTGAGAGCGATCCGCCCATGACTCATCTTGTGCCATTGGCGTCAGAGGACGACCAATACTGATGAGTTCGCTTGTTTCAAGCTGAGGAAGGGCTGCATCATCTTGTACATTGTCTTGGTGACCAATGTCTTCAGCAGCTATGGGGTCGGCTGCTGGAATATCTTCAGCTTCAGGAGCCTCTGTGGGAGCAGGCTCATGAATTGTCAGTCGTCTTTCTGCATTGGGGTGAATGACAGAGAGGGGTTCAACCATCAAGGGCTCTATGGGAGCAGCCCGAGCTTTCTTGATCTTGCGCTTCTTCTTGGTTGGGTTAGAAGGGGAGGCTGCAGAGTGTTTCCTCTTTCTAGCTTCAGCCTCTGCATTCTGTGTCTTCTTGAGCTCAGAAGCAGTTGACCGGCTCTTTGGCTTCGAGCCAGTCGTGGCGGTGGGGAAGACAATCAGAACAGCTTCTTGCCTTGGTGCCTCTGGTTCATTCACAGCAGGCTGCTTCTTCTTCTTTGTGGCCATCTTGGGGTCGATGCCAGGACGCCCAAGTGCCTTGCGCTTCTCGGCCTCATTGTAGGCCTGCACACACCGTTCTGCCAGAGACTTCATCTGCTCACGTGAGCCCTGAGCTTCAGCACGCTTCTTCAGAAAATTTTCCTTGAGCTCATGCAGCATGGTTTTGAAGCTCTTCACTTCCTGCACGCTGAGCCTGGCCATGTGCTTCTTGAACTGAGCCTTTTCATGATCAATTTTCTGCTTCAGCTCAACAATGCGCTGAGCAATGGCCAATTCTGAAGCAATTGCGCCTTGGAAGGCGACGCTGAGGCCAACGGGCAGCTGCAGATCTTCGAAGCTGATGTCTGGTGAGGCAAACCATTCATCGATGAAGTTGTGGATGATGGCGACATCAAAGAGAGGCAAATTGTTGAAGATTTCAGCTTCTTCTTTGCTTTTGATAAGCTGCTCTAGAGCGTCATCTCCCAGATCTTCATCGCTTGATAGATCAATGGCTTCGCTGCACAGAATGGCAGCAGCAGTGAGCTCTGTGCCTGTTTGTTGCTGGGGCTCCTTTTCCTTCTGGGGCTTGGAGACGCGGGATACGTCTTCAGACTGCACACTGACTTCAGGAGGTGCAGTTTTCAATGGCTTCGGCATAGCAGGAGCTTCATCAGACTCAGAGTCAGCTGGAGGGTCATTTACGGCAGTCCCTTGGACTAAGATGTGGGTGATCAGGCCCTCAAGATTGGCAAACAGACCGATGACATTGGTTCGGTGTCGCGTGTGCCATCTGCCCTTGGTGCGGAGGGACCAGGGTTGAAGTCTAACCCAAATTTCTTCTTATTCAGCTTCGCTGACTGTTGGGCAAACTGAAAGTTGCGCTTGAAGAGATTGTCGTCACGGCACCAGAGGAGTGACGATGGATGCGCATCATCAAGCTGTGGTCCTCGGACCATGCATGGGTAGAAGCCTTGAGCAATGGCTTCATCTCTGGTCCTGGGTACAAGGTTCTTGTATAAGATATCCCCCCATGGTCTCTTGATGGCACTCTTTTCAGCATACTCCTGGGTGATGAAGCGGTATTTGAACCATTGTTCTGCCCAATAGTGTCGAATCCATTGGATTCGAGTCTTGCGCTGCCCATAGCTCTCTTCTGGATCTGTTTTGTACATTTCTGCCAAGTCTTCAGGCAGATCTTTGGAAGTCCCTTCACGTCTCTGTCTGCCCCCCTTCCTTGTTGCTGCTTCTGAAGCCATAAACTTTAACTTGAAAGGCTTCAAAACTTTCAAAGGCTTCAAGGGCTTTCTTTTTCTGGACCAACAGGAACTGGCTTCAGGAGAGTTTATGTGATGCTGTAGGAATTCTGCAAATGAATGCAGACTATGAGAACCGAAGGATTCTCCCACGGACATGTACCTGTGACAGCATTAAGGTGCGAGGGAAGGGGAAGAGGTCATATGCATTCTCAGAAGGTTTTGAAGATTAATCAGTTTAGAAGACATTAACCTCATTGTGCGAAGACATTCACTCATAGATAAGAAGTTGGTTCCAGATTTGTACGAACCCATAGATCAGTACAAATGAGGAATCTAACTACTTCATGAAGCACAAGTGTATATACTAGGCAGGTTATGAGATGCAGATTGAGATATCTAACTTGTGTGAAGATAAACTTCTTATGGTAGAAAGTGACAGAACCATGAGATCAAAAGGGGCTGTAAAAAGAAGTTTTATTTACCACACTTGGAACTGCTAGACGGAAATGGGAGATGATGCCGAGCAGTTCAATCCTCCATGCCCTAACTTGGCGACGGAAGACACCTACGGCGACGGCGGAGAGGACGATGTCCGCGATTGGCATGAAGATGGCGTCGGAGAGGTTGCGGCAGCGAAGCACTTCGTCGCCGGCGTCGTCGAGAGCTAGCGGTGGCGCTAGGGTTCGTGCGAGGGTGGAAGAAGGAGATAATGACCGTGGTAAGTGTGAATTTATAGGCGCAGGGGCGGCACTGCGCTATTACTCAGGTGCCCCTGGCGATTCGCATTTGAGTAGTACGTGGCCATCAAGCGGTATTTTGGGGGCAGTTCCACATCCCACGCATGCCTGGATTGTCGGGCAGTCGTTCCTACTTCTCCGGATTTTATGTGGAGGAATGAGCATTGAAAACGGACTTTATGGTTGTCTCTATATCTTCTGCTGACAAGGACGCAGTGAAGACATTCGACAGTTTCAATAGAATGCATATGACTTAGAGAGATAGAGTTTGAGATAGAAAGCATAGAGAAGTTTGGGGTCTGATCACATTCACTTAGTTCAAAAGATTCAACACGAAGACATAGCTATAAGTGAATGATGTAGAGGACAGAACACTAGCGTATATATATCTATACAATCAAAGTAGTGAAGATAATCATGAAGACATGTTCGAAGCCAAACCAAATGTGAAGACAACCAAATGTGAAGACATTGCAAGGTAACGCCATGAGAGAAACACTTCAAAGAGAACGTTTGGTGGTGGCGTTACCCACAGTATAGGAAGTATTAGACCCAGACACGGCGCACAATTATCGTGGCGCTTCGAAGTCAAATTCCACATTAATGTATTCACACTTAGAATGTATGTCTTCATTGATTGAAGATATACTTTACTTCGTGTGTTGCACATCTAAGTCATCATATGCATAAGTGTTAGGATGTGTGCCTGATCACAGGACATTTGAGGATTCCAGGATATTTAGCTCACATCGTAACTTGCAAAATCTCTTCTCATCCAAGGGATTGGTGAAGATATCTGCCAATTGTTCTTCAGTGTTGACGTGTATGATATCAATGTCTTCCTTCACAACATGATCTCTGAGAAAGTGATGACGAATTTCAATGTGCTTTGTCTTTGAGTGCTGAACTGGGTTGTTGGCAATCTTGATGGCACTTTCTTTGTCGCAGTAGAGTGGCACTTGCTTCAGATGAATGCCATAGTCCTTGAGTGTTTGCTTCATCCATAGAAGCTGAGCGCAGCAAGATCCAGCAGCAATGTATTCAGATTCAGCAGTGGAGAGAGATACACAGTTCTGCTTCTTTGAAGACCAACATACAAGTGATCGTCCCAGAAAGTGACATGTGCCTGATGTAGACTTGCGATCAACCTTGTCACCAACATAATCAGCATCCGAAAATCCAACCAAATCAAACTCTGAGCCCTTTGGATACCATAATCCTAGAGTTGGGGTGTGAGCCAAATATCGAAGAATTCACTTCACAGCTAAGTGATGCGACTCCTTTGGTGCCGCTTGAAATCGAGCACACATGCAAACACTAAGCATAATATCTGGCCTAGATGCACATAGATAAAGTAAAGAACCAATCATGGAGTGGTATACCTTTTGATCGAACTCTTTACCATTGTCGTCAGGACCCAGATGATGTTTGGCTGGCATTGGTGTTGTGAAGCCATTGCAGTCTTGCATACCGAACTTCTTCAGGCAATCTTTGAGATACTTCTCTTGAGATATGAAGATGCCATTGCGTTGTTGTCGTATTTTAAGACCAAGAAAGAACTTTAGCTCCCCCATCATGGACATCTGATATTGCTCTTGCATCATATATCCAAACTCTTCACTGTACTTCTGATCGGTGCATCCGAAGATAATGTCATCCACATATATTTGGCACACAAACAGTTCACCATCATATGTCTTCGTGAAAAGAGTGGGATCTAGGGAACCAGGTATGAAGCCTTTGCTCTTCAGGAAGTATTTGAGTGTATCATACCAGGCCCTAGGGGCTTGTTTGAGGCCATACAGCGCCTTGTTGAGCTTGTATACCATGTCAGGATGTTTTGGATTTTCAAAACCAGGCGGTTGTGCAACATACACTTCTTCTTCAATCTTGCCATTTAGAAAGGCACTCTTCACATCCATTTGATACAGAAGTATGTTATGATGATTTGCATAGGCTAGCAGTATGTGTATGGCTTCAAGCCTAGCCACAGGAGCAAACATTTCATCGAAGTCAATGCCTTCCACTTGAGTATATCCTTGAGCCACGAGACGAGCTTTGTTTCTGACAACTTGACCATGCTCATCTTGCTTGTTGCGGTATATCCATTTGGTGCCTATTATGTTGTGCTTCCGTGGATCTGGACGCTTAACCAGTTCCCATACATTATTCAGCTCAAACTGTTGAAGCTCTTCTTGCATAGCCTGAATCCATTCAGGTTCCATAAAGGCTTCTTCAACTTTCTTGGGTTCTGAGATTGAGACGAATGCGAAGTGCCCACAGAAATTTGCTAGTTGAGTTGCCCTTGAACGAGTGAGTGGACCAGGTGCATTGATGCTGTCAATTATTCTGTCAATCTGCACTTCATTGGCAACACGAGGATGTACAGGGCGAAGACTTTGCTCTTGCTGATCTGTGTTGTTGTTGAGAGGAATGTCTTCAGGCTGAGCATTGTCTTCATGTTGATCAGGTGCTGAGATGATAAGTTCTTCTTCAGGATGAGCTTCAGAAGGTATAATCTCTCCAGTTCCCATTAGCTTGATTGATTCACTAGCTGGAATTTCATCTAGCACATTTGGCAGTTGCTCTCTTTGTGAACCATTTGTCTCATCGAACCGCACATCCACTGTTTCAACCACTTTGTAATGAAAGAGATTGAAGACTCTGTAGGAGTGCGAGTCCTTTCCATAGCCAAGCATAAAACCCTCATGTGCTTTTGGTGCAAACTTTGAGGTGTGGTGTGGGTCCTTGATCCAGCACCTTGCGCCAAATACTCTGAAGTAACTGACATTTGGCTTTTGCCAGTAAGGAGCTCATAAGATGTCTTGTTCAGAAGCTTGTGAAGATAAACACGACTGATTGTATGGCATGCAGTGTCAATGGCTTCAGTCTAGAATTTTCTTGGAGTCTTGTATTCATCTAGCATTGTTCTGGCCATCTCAATGGGTGTTCTGTTCTTGCGGTCGACGACGCCATTCTGCTATGACGTGTACGGAGCTGAGAATTCATGTGTGATGCCCAAGGTATCAAGATATGTATCAAGGTCAGTGTTCTTGAATTCAGTGCCATTGTCACTTCTGATGTGCTTTATCTTGGCACCAAAATTGTTCATAGCACGATTGGCAAAGCGTCTGAAGACATCCTGCACTTCAGTCTTGTAAAGGATTATGTGCACCCAAGTATATCTAGAGTAATCATCAACAATGACGAAGCCATAGAGGCAAGCAGTAGTAGTAAAAGTTGAGTAGTGAGTGGGGCCGAAAAGATCCATGTGGAGCAGTTCGAAGGGTTGTGTAGTAGTCATGATTGTCTTCGAAGGATGTTTTGCCCTTGTCATTTTCCCTGCTTCACAGGCACCGCATAAGTGATCTTTCTTGAACTTGACGCCCTCGATGCCTATGACATGCTTCTTCTTTGCCAGGGTGTGGAGGTTCCTCATGCCAGCATGCCCAAGCCTCTGATGCCAGAGCCAGCATTCTGAAGCTTTTGCTAGAAGACATACGGCAAGCTGTGGTGCTGCTGAGAAATCTACCACGTACAAATCATCTTTCCGATACCCTTCAAACACTAGAGACTTGTCAGATTCCATTAGTACCAGGCAATGATATTTTCCAAACATTGCGATCATGTTCAAATCACAAAGCATTGAGACAGACATTAAGTTGAAGCCAAGGGATTCAACAAACATGACTTTATCCATGTGTTGATTCTTTGAGATTGCAACTCTGCCTAGACCCAATACCTTACTTTTACCAGTGTCAGCAAATGTGATGTGACTCTTGTCGGATGGACGTAAGGTTGAGTCCATAAGAAGGCTTCTTTTGCCAGTCATGTGATTTGTACACCCACTGTCAATAATCCATTCTGAAGACTTTGAAGTCGCTGGTGTCGTACCCTACAGTGCAGTTAGGGGGATAGGCTTCACGAAGGGAATTGTGAAGCAAAAACATTTGACGAACCAGTGGGTTACGAAAACTTAGATCCAGATTAGGACTAATAGGGAGAGTAGCATGTGATTCACGAACGAAGTACATAATGATGCCATTTGGGCATTTTATCTTGCGCCCCACAAGATTTTTAAAGTCCCCAGCAATAGCATCAGAAGATTTTGTTTTTGTGCTGGAGACCTTTCCCTGCAAAAGAGAGTTAAGCTTTCTTAACCACCCACATCTTCAAGGGTGGCTTAGAAGCTATAAGTCTAAGTGCAACATCTGAGAATTTTGGCTTTGAAGCCTTAGCAAACAGTCTAGCAGGTGGACAATAATACTCATAGGAATAAGCAGAATAATTTTTGGTCATATGAACATGACGGTTCTTCGAACCGCTCTCATATTCATATGCCTGAGTATGGTTTCCCTGCAAAACATTTGCGTTAGTGTGACTCAGGTGAGTCCTCTGTTTGTATGAAGCCTTTGGACCGTATGAAGCCTTTGGTCTGAGGTTTGTCTTCTTCAAGTGAGGTGTCATGAAGACATTCACAGGAAGATTTTCCAGACATTTTTTCGGAACCCAGATCTTCTTCATAGGCGGTCCATTCCTGTAGTTAGTACCAATGTACCTGGCAAACACTTCACCATTCTGATTCTTAAATAGTTTATAGTTTGCATCAAAGGATTCATCAATGATAATGGGGTTAGCACAAGTGAAGCCAGATAAATTGGACGGATCTGCTGAAAGTTCCTTTGCAGCAACCCATGTGGTTTTGGGGTACTGCTCAGGTTTCCAGTAAGAGCCATCTGCATTTATTTTCCTCACGAACCCAACACCCTCTTTCCTGGGGTTTCGGTTCAGAATCTACTTCTTGAGGACATCACATAATGTCTGATGTCCTTTAAGACTTTTGTACATCCCTGTTTCAAGCAATGTCTTCAACCTAGCATTCTCATCAGCAATAGCAGTGGTATCCTCAGCAGAGGGGTTAGTTACCACATCAACAGTTGAAGATATTGCAACAGCAGTAGCAGTGGAACATTTAGCAACAGAAGTAGCATTATCACGCTCAATGCATTTAAGACATGGTGGTTCAAATCCTTCCTGAGCGGAACTGATCTATTCGGCGCGAAGTGACTCGTTTTCCTTTTGAAGATCTTCATGAGACGCTCTCAATTTCTCAAGTTCTTGCTTCCTTTGAAGATAATCATAGGAAAGCTTTTCATGAGTTGCTGAGAGAGTATCAAGACGATCTTCAAGTACCTGATACTTAACGTGAAGATTTTTTATGTCTTCAATTAAGGATTCAGATCGAGTCATTTCAGCACCCAATATATCATCGCTTTTGTCTAACAGTTTTTGAATATGTTCCATAGCTTTTTGTTGTTCAGTTGCAATTTTAGCAAGTGTTTTGTAGCTGGGTTTTGAATCACAGTCAGAGTTATCGTCACTAGATGTTTGATAGCGAGTAGTGCGTGTGTTTACCTTGGCACCACGTGCCATGAAGCAGTAGGTAGGAGTGGAGTCGTTCTTGTCATTTGCATCGATGTCGGTGATGCAGTCATTGTCTTTAGTGTTGAAGATGGACTTGGCGACATATGTTGTAGCCAGACTCGCAATGCCAGAATCAGACTCCTCCTCAGACTCCACCTCTGCCTCCTCAGAAGCAGACTCCTCCTCTGAATCCATTTCCTTGCCAACAAATGCACGTGCCTTGCCAGATGAGCTCTTCTTGTGTGATGAAGACTTTGAGGAAGACTTGGAAGAAGACTTTGAGTATTTCTTCTTCTTCTTGTCGTCAGAATCATATTCCTTGCTCTTCTTCTTCCTTTTGTTCTCATTGTCCCATTGTGGACACTCAGAGATGAAGTGTCTAGTTTTCTTGCACTTGTGACATGTTTTCTTCTTGCAGTCATGAGCAGAAGCTTCATCATTCCTTGAGCTTGATCATGAAGATTTTCTGAAGCCTTTCTTCTTGGTGAATTTTTGGAACTTCTTCACTAGCATTGCAAGTTCTCTTCCAATGTCTTCAGGATCATCAGAACAGCTGTCAGATTCTTCTTCAGATGAGGAAACAGCTTTTGCCTTCAAGGCACGAGTTCGCCCATAGTTTGGACCGTAGATATCTCTTTTCTCAGAAAGCTGAAACTCATGTGTGTTGAGCCTCTCAAGTATGTCAGACGGATCGAGTGTCTTGAAATCAGGATGTTCTTGAATCATCAGGGCTAGGATGTCAAACGAACTATCAAGTGATCTCAGTAGCGTCTTGACGATTTCATGTTTGGTGATCTCAGTGGCGCCGAGGGCTTGAAGCTCATTTGTGATGTCAGTGAGCCGATCAAAGGTGTGCTGGACATTCTCATTGTCATTTCGCTTGAAGTGGTTGAAGAGGTTGCGAAGAACACTGATTCTTTGATCTCTCTGGGTTGAGACGCCTTCATTGACCTTGGAGAGCCAGTCCCAGACCAGCTTGGATGTCTTCAAGGCACTCACACGGCCATACTGTCCTTTTGTCGGATGGCCACAGATGATATTTTTGGCAGTAGAGTCCAGTTGAGTGAACTTTTTGACATCAGCAGCAGTGACACCTTCTCCAGCCTTGGGAACGCCGTTCTCGACGACATACCATGGGTCGACGTCAATGGCTTCAAGATGCATGGGCATCTTATTCTTCCAGTAGGGATATTCAGTTCCATCGAAGATGGGGCACGCAGCGGAGACTTTGATTATCCCTGCAGTCGACATAGCTAAAACTCTAGGTGGTTAAACCGAATCACACAGAACAAGGGAGCACCTTGCTCTGGTACCAATTGAAAGTGCGTTATATCGACTAGAGGGGGGGTGAATAGGCGATTTTTATGAAAGTCTTCAAAACGTGAGAGTTATGAAGACAAACAGCGAAGATTATGCCTATTACTATGCAGCGGAAGTTAGATTACACTAGGCCAGCCATGGTCATGTATTCAATAGAGTGAAAGCACAATGACAAACAACTGCAGTGTAATAAGGATCAGGTAGGAAGAAGTTATGAAGCCAAACAGATCATACATTCACGTTGTGAAGACAAAAGATAGAGCAGGTATGCAATGGCTTCACAATGAGTAACAGTAACTGAAAGGAAGTGAAGATGAAACCAGTGACTCGTTGAAGACAATGATGTGTTGGACCAGTTCCAGTTGTTGTGACAACTGTATGTCTGGTTGGCGCGGCTAGGTATTTAAACCTTAGGACACACAGTCCCGGACACCCAGTCCTGAACACACAGTTTAGGACACCAAGTCCTCACCGTATTCTCCTTGAGCTAAGGTCACTTAGTCCTCGCCCAATCACTCTGATAAGTCTTTAAGGTAGACTCCCAAACCTTCACAAACTTTGTTCACTGGCAATCCACAATGTCTCTTGGATGCTCTGAACACGACGCCTAACCGTCTGGAGGATTCACAGTCCTCAAGTGCAATAAGTCTTCAGATCACACAGACAAGAAGACCTAAGTGATGCCCAATTTTCTCTGGCTCTGGGTGGTTAGGGCTTTTCTCCTCACTAGGAATTTTCTCTCAAAGGCTTCGAGGTGGGTTGCTCTCAAACAACAAAAGCCGTGCACTGAAATCTGAGCAGAAAACCGTTTATGGTTGTGGGGTGGGCTATTTATAGCCACTTGGCAACCCGACCTGATTTGTCCGAAATGACCCTGGGTCACTAAGGAACTGACACGTGTCTCAACGGTCAGATTTCGAACTCTCATGGCAACTTTACTTGGGCTACAAGCAAAGCTGCCTTGTCCGGCTCTGGACAAGATTCGCTCTCATTGTCTTCACTCGAAGACATAGGTTTTTGGTTTAGGCATCACTTCAGTCATTCTGACTGGTTCTCCTGGACCCCACTTAACAGTACGGTGGTTCCTATGACTCAACACAAAAGAAAAAGAACTATGAAAGATCTAAGTCTTCGAGCTCCATATGCTTCATAACGTGTCTTCTTTTGTCATAGTCTTCAGAGTGAATATCTTCATGTACCACCTTTGTCTTCAATGTCTTCATACATTTTTAGGGGTCATCTCTGGTAGTAAAACCGAATCAATGAGGGACTTCTACCTGTATTATCCTGCAATTCTCAAAAACACATTAGTCCCTCAACTAGGTTTGTCGTCAATACTCCAAAACCAACTAGGGGTGGCACTAGATGCACTTACAGCTCTCTCAGAGATTCATGGTTGTAACGCCCCAAGACCGGAGCTTCAGATGCCTTCCATGTTTCCGGGTTTCGTCGTGTGATTTGTTTGGTTCGTCGTTTTCATCTTTGCATCATGTGCATTTGCATCATGTCATCATGCCATCATCTCATAAATCTTTTGCATCTCAACTAAATAAATTGTGTGGATCTTCGATCCATTTAAATCGAGGGAAGAGTGACTTCTCTTTATAACATATACTCCCAATATTAGGGAGCTATATTTAATATCCCATTAACTTGGAATCACCCATCACACAGTTGCATTACTCTTCAACTCTTCTTCTATCCGACTTAACTTCATATATTTTCCTTGTCATCTCATTCTCAAGCCATACCCATGCATCATCCCTCCCACTTCCTTCGTTTTTCATGTCTTTGCAAGCGACCTTATTCCTCCTCCATTAATGTTCATCTTTTCCCTATAAATCTTGCCTTTTTCCTACACCCTCTGTGTCAGATTTCATCCCATTCGAAGTTATTTTGGTCAGGTTCAAAAATGATTGAAGTTTGAAAATAATTCAAACTCTAATTATTTTTCTACCTTCTAAAAATGCCGGAGCAATTTATTCAAACCCTACATAAATCCAGGGTTCCAGATATATTTTTATATATCTCATATTCCTAACCAAAAACCCCTGGATTTTCCCCTTTATTGATTGTCTATTTATATAAACAATAATTTAAGGAAAGGAAGATTTTGGGAAGGAGAGGGAGCCCAGCAGCCGCACCAGTTGGCCAAGGCCCAGCTGGCGCCCTTCCCACTGGGCCGGCTCCAAGGCCCAGCCGCCCCCACCAGTTCCATAACCCTAGCCCGATCCCCTCGCTTGCTAGCCCTCTCTCTCTCGATCCCTTGCATCTCCCTCGACTCCCTCCTGCGCCGCCGCACAGATCTCACAGGAGAGGAGCGCCCGCGCCCGAGACCTTCTACGCCCGATCCCCTCGGCCTCCACCTCGCCATCCCGTCGCCGCGTCAGGTCGCCGCCGGTGACCACAACCCGCGCCGCGCCCTTGTCCCATTCCCCTCTGCCACCTCCCGAGCGCCCCTCCTTCCAGCAAGCGCGCCCGCCGGCGTCGACCACCACCACCAGGAGCTCCGCCGCCCCTCTGCTCCTGTTTCCTCTCCTGCGCCTCCACCGGCGTGGAGCCGCACCAAGACGCCGCTGCTGCTCTGCTTCCTGACGAGCAGAGGACGAGGCGCCCGCTCGCCCGCGTCTCGCGTTGACCATGGCCGTCGCCCCGCATCGCCAGCAGCAAGCCGCCGCCGTTGCCTCTGTTTCAAGCCCTTGTGCTGCTGTTGTTGCGCCCTGCTTCGTCTAAAACTCCAGCGCCAAGTCCCTCGCCAAGCCGCCGCCGTTTGCCCTGCCGCCGGCCTGCCTCCTTGTTCGGATCTGGCCGAGCTCTCCCTATTGCCGGTTGCCTCGCCGACCCGCCGCTTCTCGCGCTTGCCATCCCGTTCCTTGCCTTGCTGCTGCAGCCGCCCCCTTGCCATGGCCATCGCCGAGTTCCCCCAGGACCTGTGGAGCATGTGCGGGAGAACCAAGTCCGAAGACTACCGTGGCTGCGATCTCGCCCAGTAACACTACGGTTCGGCAAGACCGTCTCGGATTTTCGCCAAGTTCCACTACCGTCGCCCCTCAAAACGCAAAGTACCCCCAACGGACTCGACAAGACCCACATGCACGATTACGCCCGGTGATGAGACAAGTACATCTACCGACGACCCTCGAACGCGTCAAGTACCACTACCGTCAAGTACCTCTTCGCAAGACCAAGTCCCTCTACGAAAACGGTGTACGACTACTTCCGTGGCCGAAGGCCCGTGTACAACTACCGGCGTCATGAACGACTACTTCCTCTACTTCCTCTACGAACCCGAACCGCTCCGAGAATGCACCTGGAAGGTATAACCGCCGAGACGATGACCCGTGGACGAATGCATCTGTAGTTTGAGATGCATGTTTGGATGTTGTATCCTCCCGTGATCGTTAGATGTTTCCCTCGCTTGTCACCGTCGTCGACCCATGGGAACCCGGTTGCCGGGATCACCCCACCTTCTATCGCATGTCACGCTCCCGTCACTTTTCCTTTTGCACCGGTATCTCCGTGAGTTGTCAGATCATCCGGAATGTTGCCGTGGCACCGTTTCATTATCGTCGCCGTGGCACCCCTTTCTTTCTACTATGGTGACAAATGCTTCCTAATGCTCTTGTCAACTTCTAATAAAAATTGCATAAACTTGAATATGTCATGTGCATCATGATAATAACATTTAAATGTTAAAAATTGTTGTTGCACCAAATTGATAATTGCATATGGGGATTTACTGGATTTGTTGTTTGTTATTTCCGGCCTCATTTAAACTTGCCTAAATGTTTAGTTTTCTTTTGCTTCCCCTCTTGCCATGCTAACAACATTTAATATTGTTGAGTACCTAAACGAGAGAGAACTAAATAACTTGAATGTGGTGTTTCGTCAATATGCAACGGAGTTGCATATTGAGCTCCACTTAATTTGTAGGATTGTTTGTGCACTTTGCCATGCCATGCCTCTTTAAACCGGACATGCATCATACTTGATTGTCCATCATGCCATGTTCATGTGTGGTTTGTTTACTATGTTGTTTGCTTCTTTCCGGTGTTTGCTTCTTCGGGTTGGTTCCGATAACGTTGCGTTTGTGAGGATCCATTCGTCTATGTTCCGTTTGTCTTCTTCATGGACTCGTTCTTCTTCCTTGCGGGATTTCAGGCAAGATGATCATACCCTCGAAATCACTACTATCTTTGCTTTGCTAGATGCTCGCTCTTTTGCTATGCCTATGCTGCGATACCTACCACTTGCTTATCATGCCTCCTTGTTGGAACATGTTTATTTGTTGGGATATCACAATATATCTTATTTAATTAATGCATCTATATACTTGGTAAAGGGTGGAAGGCTCGGCCTTATGCCTGGTGTTTTGTTCCATTCTTGCCGCCCTAGTTTCCGTCATATCGGTGTTATGTTCCCGGATTTTGCGTTCCTTACGCGGTTGGGTAATAATGGGAACCCCTTGACAGTTCGCCTTGAGTAAAGCTCTTCCAGCAATGCCCAACATTGGTTTTACCATTCGCCACCTAGCCTCTTTTCCCTTGGGTTTCGCGGACTCACGGGTCATCTTTATTTTAACCCCCCCCCCAGGCTAGTGCTCCTCTGAGTGTTGGTCCGAACTGAGCTGCCTGCGGGGCCACCTCGGGGAAACTTGAGGGTTGGTTTTACTCGTAGCTAGTCTCATCTGAGTGTGCCCTGAGAAAGAGATATGTGCAGCTCCTATCGGGATTTGTCAGCACATTCAGGCGGTGTTGCTGGTTTAGTTTTACCCTGTCGAAATGTCTTGTTGTACCGGGATACCGAGTCTGATCGGACCGTCTCGGGAGGAGGTCTATTCCTTCGTTGACCGTGAGAGCTTGTCATGGGCTAAGTTGGGACACCCCTGTAGGGATTTGAACTTTCGAAATCCGTGCCCGCGGTTATGGGCAGATGGGAATTTGTTAACGTCCGGTTGTAGAAAACCTGAAGTTGACCTTATTTTAAAATACATCAACGCGTGTGTAACCATGATGGTCTCTTTCCGGCGGAGTCCGGGAAGCGAACACGGTGTTGGAGTTATGTTTGACGTAGGTTGTTCTAGGATCACTTCTTGATCATAGTTTATCGATCGTGCTTTGTCTTCTCTTTTCGCTCTCTTTTGCGTATGTTAGCCACCATATATGCTAGTCGCTTGCTGCAACTCCACCTCATACCTTTTACCTTACCCATAAGCTTAAATAGTCTTGATCGTGGGGGGTGCGAGATTGCTGAGTCCCCGTGGCTCATAGTTACTTCCAAAACCAGCTTGCAGGTGCCGATGAGTCCGTGCAGATGACGCAACCAAGCTCAGGAGGATCTCGATGAAGATCTTGTCCTTTGTGTTGTTTTTTTCTAGTTGATCAGTAGTGGAGCCCAGTTGGGGTCGATCGGGGACCTTGTCGCATTTGGGGTTCTTCTTTTATTTTGGTTCCGTAGTCGGGCCCTGATTGTATTTGGATGATGTAATGCTTTATTCATGTATTCGTGTGAAGTGGCGATTGTAAGCCAACTATGTAACTTCTCTTTCCCTTATGTATTACATGGGTTGTGTGAAGATTACCTCACTTGCGACATTGCTTTCAATGGAGTTATGCCTCTAAGTCGTGCTTCGACACGTGGGAGATATAGCCGCATCGAGAGCGTTACAAGTTGGTATCAGAGCCTTCCCCGACCTTAGGAGCCCCATTGCTTGATCGTTATTAGTGGTCGAGTTGTGTCTAGAAAAATGTTTTGAGTCATTTAGGAATTATATATCGAAGAGTTTAGGAATTCTTTTTACTTCCCAGTCTCCTCATCGCTCTCGTAAGGCATCCTGACGTAGAGTTTTGACTCTTCTCTTCTGAAATTTCACAAAAAAAAATTTAGGATCACGCGGGTATCTTGGAATCGTTCCGATGGTTTTATGATGAGAACATTGTCTTGGTGCCTCCTGTAAGGGGTTTAGTGGAAATGTCCCGGGGAGTTGTCCTCTGATCTTGTCAAGTTCAATTCCTTCCATTTACAGGCGGAGTGCTGTCCAAATTATATCACTCTTATTCCTTCCCTATCTTGTTTAACCGGAGTATTGTGCCCCTTTGTTCAAGTTCTTTTCGCCTTATCAAGCTTTGCATCTCTTTTCAACCGGAGTGCTGCCCGAATTTGGTCTTCCTTGATCCTTTTCCTTAACCGGAGTGTGTCCAATATATATCTTCCCTTCAACCTCAAGGTTTTCGCAATGTTCTTTGTCCCTTTTTTCTAACGGAGTGTTTTCTACTTTGTTCACCTTCGTTGTATTCTTTTCTCGAATTTGTTTAACCTCTCAAGGTTCTTTGGTTTTTCTCGTTTGACAAAGTAGCAACTTAGTTTTACCATTTCTCTTCCTTTTCCGTTGCCCCTCCGGTGCCATTCTAGATCTTGGGACGAGATCCTCTCGTAGTGGTGGAGTGTTGTAACGCCCCAAGACCGGAGCTTCAGATGCCTTCCATGTTTCCGGGTTTCATCGTGTGATTTGTTTGGTTCGTCGTTTTCATCTTTGCATCATGTGTATTTGCATCATGTCATCATGCCATCATCTCATAAATCTTTTGCATCTCAACTAAATAAATTGTGTGGATCTTCGATCCATTTAAATCGAGGGAAGAGTGACTTCTCTTTATAACATATCCTCCCAATATTAGGGAGCTATATTAAATATCCCATTAACTTGGAATCACCCATCACACAATTGCATTACTCTTCTACTCTTCTTCTATCCGACTTAACTTCATATATTTCCCTTGTCATCTCTCTCTCAAGCCATACCCATGCATCATCCCTCCCACTTCCTTCATTTTTCATGTCTTTGCAAGCGACCTTATTCCTCCTCCATTAATGTTCATCTTTTCCCTATAAATCTTGCCTTTTTCCTACACCCTCTCTGTCAGATTTCATCCCATTCGAAGTTGTTTTGGTCAGGTTCAAAAATGATTGAAGTTTGAAAACAATTCAAACTCTAATTATTTTTCTACCTTCTAAAAATGCCGGAGCAATTTATTCAAACCCTACATAAATCCAGGGTTCCAGATATATTTTTATATATCTCATATTCCTAACCAAAAACCCCTGGATTTTCCCCTTTATTGATTGTTTATTTATATAAACAATAATTTAAGGAAAGGAAGATTTTGGAAAGGAGAGGGAGCCCAGCAGCCGCACCAGTTGGCCAAGGCCCAGCTGGCGCCCTTCCCACTGGGCCGGCTCCAAGGCCCAGCCGCTCCCACCAGTTCCATAACCCTAGCCCGATCCCCTCGCTCGCTAGCCCTCTCTCTCTCGATCCCTTGCCTCTCCGTCGACTCCCTCCTGCGCCGCCGCACACATCTCATAGGAGAGGAGCGCCCGCGCCCGAGACCTTCTACGCCCGATCCCCTCGGCCTCCACCTCACCATCCCGCCGCCGCATCAGGTCGCCGCCGGTGACCATAACCCGCGCCGCGCCCTCGTCCCGTTCCCCTCTACCTCCTCCTGAGCGCCCCTCCTTCCAGCAAGCGCGCCCGCCGGCGTCGACCACCACCACTAGGAGCTCTACCGCCCCTCTGCTCCTATTTCCTCTCCTGCGCCTCCGCCGGCGTGGAGCCGCGCCAAGACGCCGCCGCTGCTCTGCTTCCTGACGAGCAGAGGACGAGGCGCCCGCTCGCCCGCGTCTCGCGTTGACCGCGGCTGTCGCCCCGCATCGCCAGCAGCAAGCCGCCGTCGTTGCCTCTGTTTCGAGCCCTTGTGCTGCTGCTGTCGCGCCCTGCTTCGTCTGAAGCTCCAGCGCCAAGTCCCTCGCCAAGCCGCCGCCGTTTGCCCTGCCGCCGGCCTGCCTCCTTGTTCGGATCCGGCCGAGCTCTCCCCGTCGCCGGTTGCCTCGCCGACCCGCCGCTTCTCGCGCTTGCCATCCCGTTCCTTGCCTTGCTGCTGCAGCCGCCCCCTTGCCATGGCCATCGCCGAGTTCCCCCAGGACCCGTGGAGCATGTGCGGGAGAACCAAGTCCGAAGACTACCGTGGATGCGATCTCGCCCAGTAACACTACGGTTCGGCAAGACCGTCTCAGATTTTTGCCAAGTTCCACTACCGTCGCCCCTCAAAACACAAAGTACCCCCAACGGACTCGACAAGACCCACATGAACGATTACGCCCAGCGATGAGACAAGTACATCTACCAATGACCCTCGAACGCGTCAAGTACCACTACCGTCAAGTACCTCTTCGCAAGACCAAGTCCCTCTATGAAAACGTTGTACGACTACTTCCATGGCCGAAGGCCCGTGTACAACTATCGTCGCCGTGAATGACTACTTTCTCTACTTCCTCTACGAACCCAAAGCGCTCCGAGAATGCACCTGGAAGGTATAACCGCCGAGACGATGACCCGTGGACGAATGCATGTGTAGTTTGAGATGCATGTTTGGATGTTGTATCCTCCCGTGATCGTTAGATGTTTCCCTCGCTTGTCACTGTCGTCGACCCGTGGGAACCCGGTTGCCGGGATCACCCCACCTTCTATCGCATGTCATGCTCCCATCACTTTTCCTTTTGCACCAGTATCTCCGTGAGTTGTCGGATCATCCGGAATGTTGCCGTGGCACCATTTCGTTATCGTCGCCGTGGCACCCCTTTCTTTCTACTATGGTGACAAATGCTTCCTAATGCTCTTGTCAACTTTTAATAAAAATTACATAAACTTGAACATGTCATGCGCATCATGATAATAACATTTAAATGTTAAAAATTGTTGTTGCACCAAATTGATAATTGCATATGGGGATTTACCGGATTTGTTGTTTGTTATTTCCGGCCTCATTTAAACTTGCCTAAATGTTTAGTTTTCTTATGCTTCCCCTCTTTCCATGCTACAACATTTAATATTGTTGAGTACCTAAACGAGAGAGAACTAAATAACTTGAATGTGGTGTTTCGTCAATATGCAACGGAGTTGCATATTGAGCTCCACTTAATTTGTAGGATTGTTTGTGCACCTTGCCATGCCATGCCTCTATAACCGGACATGCATCATACTTGATTGTGCATCATGCCATGTTCATGTGTGGTTTGTTTACTATGTTGTTTGCTTCTTTCCGGTGTTTGCTTCTTCGGGTTGGTTCCGATAACGTCGCGTTTGTGAGGATCCGTTCGTCTACATTCCGTTTGTCTTCTTCATGGACTCGTTCTTCTTCCTTGCGGGATTTCAGGCAAGATGATCATACCCTCGAAATCACTACTATCTTTGCTTTGCTAGATGCTCGCTCTTTTGCTATGCCTATGCTGCGATACCTACCACTTGCTTATCATGCCTCCTATATTGTTGAACCAAGCCTCTAACCCACCTTGTCCTAGAAAACCGTTGATTGGCTATGTTACCGCTTTGCTCAGCCCCTCTTATAGCATTGTTAGTTGCAGGTGAAGATTGAAGTTTGTTCCTTGTTGGAACATGGAGATGTTGTTCCTTGTTGGAACATGTTTACTTGTTGGGATATCACAATATATATTATCTAATTAATGCATCTATATACTTGGTATAGGGTGGAAGGCTCGGCCTTATGCCTGGTGTTTTGTTCCACTCTTGCCGCCCTAGTTTCCGTCATATCGGTGTTATGTTCCCAGATTTTGCGTTCCTTACGCGGTTGGGTAATAATGGGAACCCCTTGACAGTTTGCCTTGAGTACAGCTCTTCCAGCAATGCCCAATATTGGTTTTACCATTCGCCACCTAGCCTCTTTTCCCTTGGGTTTTGCGGACTCAAGGGTCATCTTTATTTTAACCCCCCCCCGGGGGGGCCAGTGCTCCTATGAGTGTTTGTCCGAACTGAGCTGCCTGCGGGGCCACCTCGGGGAAACTTGAGGGTTGGTTTTACTCGTAGCTAGTCTCATCTGAGTGTACCCTGAGAAAGAGATATGTGCAACTCCTATAGGGATTTGTCGGCACATTCGGGCGGTGTTGCTGGTTTATTTTTACCCTGTCGAAATGTCTTGTTGTACTGGGATAACGAGTCTGATCGGACCGTCTCGGGAGGAGGTCTATTCCTTCGTTGACCGTGAGAGCTTGTCATGGGCTAAGTTGGGACACCCCTGCAGGGATTTGAACTTTCGAAAGCCGTGCCCGCGGTTATGGGCAGATGGGAATTTGTTAACGTCCGATTGTAGAAAACCTGAAGTTGACCTTATTTTAAAATACATCAACCGCGTGTGTAACCATGATGGTCTCTTTCCGGAGGAGTCCGAGAAGCGAACACGGTGTTGGAGTTATGTTTGACGTAGGTTGTTCTAGGATCACTTCTTGATCATAGTTTATCGATCGTGCTTTGTCTTCTATTCTCACTCTCTTTTGCGTATGTTAGCCACCATATATGCTAGTCGCTTGCTGCAGCTCCACCTCATACCTTTTACCTTACCCAGAAGCTTAAATAGTCTTGATCGCGGGGGGTGCGAGATTGCTGAGTCCCCGTGGCTCACAGTTACTTCCAAAACCAGCTTGCAGGTGCCGATGAGTCCGTGCAGATGACGCAACCAAGCTCAGGAGGAGCTCGATGAAGATCTTGTCCTTTGTGTTGTTTTGTTCTAGTTGATCAGTAGTGGAGCCTAGTTGGGGTCGATCGGGGACCTTGTCGCATTTGGGGTTCTTCTTTTATTTTGGTTCCGTAGTCGGGCCCTGATTGTATTTGGATGATGTAATGCTTTATTCATGTATTCGTGTGAAGTGGCGATTGTAAGCCAACTATGTAACTTCTCTTTCCCTTATGTATTACATGGGTTGTGTGAAGATTACCTCACTTGCGACATTGCTTTCAATGCGGTTATGCCTCTAAGTCGTGCTTCGACACGTGGGAGATATAGCCGCATCGAGGGTGTTACAATGGTTCTAGTTCAAGGCCATCCTCTCATAATTGTTTTGATCGTGAGAATTCTTTTCACCCATCCGGAGCATTTCATGAGTTGTTTTCCATTTCTTTCCTCCGAAGGCCATCTTTTCAAATATTATTCGTTTCAGTTGGCAGCTCACATTTTCCAAATCTTACCGGTGCATCAATCAAATATCCTCTAATCGGTTCTTGATCTCTTCGTTCTGATGTATCTAAATCCCCTCAAGCTTCTTCGTTCATTTGCTAATTCTTTCCGGTGTTTCTTTATCT
This sequence comes from Triticum aestivum, assembly GCF_018294505.1. NCBI lineage: Eukaryota > Viridiplantae > Streptophyta > Magnoliopsida > Poales > Poaceae > Triticum > Triticum aestivum. The sequence goes on along the minus strand of NC_057803.1, from coordinate 370,357,099 downwards.
TGTCTTCGTTCATTTTCAATTCTTACGGTGGTTTGTTCAAGATTCCTCTTCTTACGTTATCATACTTCCATTCTTTCAAATCCTACCGGTGGATCATCGAAGGCCTCTTCAAGTTTGCGCATTATATATCTTAATCCTTTCTACGAGAATAAGTAATATGTCAAATCCGTTGATTATCATCAATTTAAAATGCTGAAGGATAAGCATAATGTAATTCTTATTCTTTCTTCATCCAAATGATGGATTCGTTCCTCCGGAGTTCGTTCGCAATGACTAATTCTCGTTGTCAATTGTTCATCTTCTCTTTTTCCCGGAGTTCCAACCTCTTTCAATTATATCACCATGGAGATTCATCTAAATCGTTACAAGGATTCACCTTGTGTTTTCAACTTCTCTTTCTTTTTGTTTGATCTTCCTTTTGTTTTCCGGAGTTCTTCATGGAGGCTCAACATGATGGTTCATCAAGGAGTTAATTCCTTCTCGAAGTGTTCATTGAGATTCTTTTTAGAGGAGTTCAAGCTTTCTTCATCTTTCTATCCGTAGTGCTTTTCTTTCTACCGTATCATTGGAGGTGGCATTATGTCATTCTTGATAATTTGGGTTCATGTTTCATGATTCACATGTTGTTAGGAATGAGGTATTTTAAATCCATCAATCTCTTCATTGGAATTATCTTGGGTTATATTCCACCTAAAGCCTTCCCTAAGGTTTGTTGCTATCTATGGCGCTTATAAAGGACCCAAGTTCTTCTTTATCCTCCCGGTGAAATAGTTTCTCGTCTCCTTGTTGATGTCAATCCAATCAAATCTTTTCCATGAGTGGCAAGTTGTCACCTCATAATGTTGAGATGCCTTCTATAAGACCATATCAAGGCTATTCTTTTCGTTGTTGGTGTTCCAACAACTCCGTTCGACTTTTTTCCTAAGGATGCCTTTTCAAGCTCTTTTGTGGCAGAAGTTGACATTTTCTTCTCCATTCTTTTATTTCAATTATCTATATTCTATTCTTTCGTTCCGGAGGCATTGTGGTGTTGTTCTTTTCACCCATCTTCTTGTTTGCTCAGGACCGTGTTCTTTTCTCGGTTTATACATTTAACCGGAGTGTTGTGCCCTCTGCTCAAGTTCTTTTCATCTTATCAATTCTTGCATAATTTTTCAACCGGAGTGCTGCTTGAAGTTGTTCTTCCTCGTTACTCTTCCCTACCGGAGTGCTTTCAACTTTGTCTTCCTCGTTGCATTCTTTCTTTCAATTTGTTCAACCTTACAAGGTTCATAGTTTCACTCGTTTGTCAAAGAAGCAACTTAGTCTTACCTCTCCTCTTTCTCTTCCTTTGTCCCTCCGGTGCCATTCTAGATCTCGAGACGAGATCCTCTCGTAGTGGTGGAGTGTTGTAACGCCCCGAGACCGATGTGCCAGGTGTCGTCCAGTTATTCGCTGTTGTTGCCTTGTCATTGCTTGGGTGTCATGCATTGCATATCATGTCATCATGTGCATTTCATTTGCATACATGTTTGTCTCATGCATCCGAGCATTTTTTCCCGTTGTTCGTTTTGCAATCCGGCGCTCCGTTCTCCTCCAGTCGTCATTTCTACCTTCTTCTCGTGTGTGGGGATTAAACATTTCCGGGTTGGACCAAGACTTGTCAAGCGGCCTTGGTTTACTACCGGTAGACCTCCTGTCAAGTTTCATACCATTTGGACTTCGTTTGATGCTCCAATGGTTAACCGAGGGACTGAAAAGGCCTCGTGTGTGTTGCAGCCCAACACCCTTCCATTTTGGCCCAAAACCCACCTAAACCCTCTCCATCATCTAGAGCATTCAATCACGATCGCGTGGCCGAAAACCTCACCTCATTTGGACTCTCCTAGCTCCCTCTATCTATAAATATGTGCCCCTCCCCGAAATTTCGGATCATTTCGCGGATGAACCCTAGCCATCTCCCTCCTCGCGCCGCCGGACACGTCCATCCCGCACCGGACATCTCCGTTTAACCAAGCCTCTAACCCACCTTGTCCTAGCAAACCGTTGTTTGGATATGTTACCGCTTTGCTCAGCCCCTCTAATAGCGTTGTTAGTTGCAGGTGAAGATTGAAGTTTGTTCCTTGTTGGAACATGGAGATGTTGTTCCTTGTTGGAACATGTTTACATGTTGGGATATCACAATATTTCTTATTTAATTAATGCATCTATATACTTGGTAAAGGGTGGAAGGCTCGGCCTTATGCCTGGTGTTTTGTTCCACTCTTGCCGCCCTAGTTTCCGTCATATCGGTGTTATGTTCCCGGATTTTGCATTCCTTACGCGGCTGGGTTATAATGGGAACCCCTTGATAGTTCGCCTTGAATAAAACTCCTCCAGCAAGGCCCAACATTGGTTTTACCATTCGCCACCTAGCCTTTTCTTTCCC
>NC_057803.1:370349184-370354448 GCF_018294505.1 Triticum aestivum | reverse complement strand
CAACCGAGCGATGTCCGAGGCTACCAGGGGCAACTCAGGGCTGGCTTACCTGATGTCTTGCTCATCCAGTGTGCCCTGAGAACGAGATATGTGCAGCTCCTATCGGAATTTGTCGGCACATCTGGGTGGTTTTGCTGGTCTTGTTTTACCATTGTCGAGATGTCTTGTAACCGGGATTCCGAGTCTGATCGGGTCTTCCCGCTAGAAGGAATATCCCTCGTTTACCGTGATAGCTTGTCATGGGCTAAGTTGGGACACCCCTGCAGGGATTTGAACTTTCGAAAGCCGTGCCCGCGGTTATGGGCAGATGGGAATTTGTTAACGTCCGGTTGTAGAAAACCTGAAGTTGACCTTATTTTAAAATACATCAACAGCGTGTGTAACCATGATGGTCTCTTTCCGGCGGAGTCTGGGAAGCGAACACGGCGTTGGAGTTATGTTTGACGTAGGTTTTTCTAGGATCACTTCTTGATCATAGTTTATCGATCGTGCTTTGTCTTCTCTTCTCGCTCTCATTTGCGTATGCTAGCCACCATATATGCTAGTCGCTTGCTGCAGCTCCACCTCATACCTTTACCTTACCCATAAGCTTAAATAGTCTTGACCACGAGGGTGCGAGATTGCTGAGTCCCCGTGACTCACAGATACTTCCAAAACCAGTTTGCAGGTGCCGATGTTACCGAGCAGGTGACGCAACCCAGCTCAAGGAGGAGCTCGATGAAGATCTTGTCCTTTCTGTTGTTTCGTTTCAGTCGATCAGTAGTGGAGCCCAGTTGGGGTCGATCGGGGATCTATGTAGCATTTGGGGTAGTCTTCTTTTATTTTGGTTCCGTAGTCGGACCCTGATTGTATCTGGTTGATTTAATGCTTTATTCATGTAATTGTGTGAAGTGGCGATTGTAAGCCAACTTTGTATCTCTTTCCCTTATGTATTACATGGGTTGTGTGAAGCTTACCCCACTTGCGACATTGCTTTAAATGCTTATGCCTCTAAGTCGTGCTTTGACACGTGGGAGATATAGCCGCATAGAGGGCATTACAAGTTGGTATCAGAGCCTTCCCCAACCTTAGGATCCCCATTGCTTGATCATTTCTAGCGGCCGAGTTGTGTCTAGAAAAATGTTTTGAGTCATTTAGGAATTATATATCGAAGAGTTTAGGAATTCTTTTTACTTCCCAGTCTCCTCATCGCTCTGGTAAGGCATCCTGACTTAGAGTTTTGACTCTTCTCTTTTCAAATTTCACTAAAAAAATTTAGGATCACGCGGGTATCTTGGAATCGTTCCGATGGTTTTATGATGAGAACATTGTATTGGTGCCTCCTGTCAGGGGTTTTGTGGAAGTGTCCCGGGGAGTTGAGCTCTGAGGTGTTGTCGTCATAATTTTATCGTTGCAGTTCTGGAATACCTGAGTTTAGTACGCCGACATCGAAAATCTCTTTTATGCAGTTCGTTGGTGAGATAACCTCGACGCCACCCAGTACTGGGGCAGGAGTTCGGGAGTATTGCCATAACTTGTATAACGGATGCTTTTCGAAGGTTGAGGTAGATGATTTCCGAAGGTTTCTTGGTTATGTGTTGAAGGATGGATACAGCTGGATGTAGGATTTGTTAGTTTTGGGTGAGATATTATGCTTCCCCTGTATCCCCAACACTTGATTGCACAACCGGAAAGTTTCGGGAGTTTATAAGTGAGAATCTAGCTCTTAGGATATCTTTCCGACAGATGTACGATATGAAATTGGGGTTCGACGTCTAGTGGTCCGCCTATTCACGGTTGGTTTTATAGTGGTCTTGTTGTGTCTTAAAGAGTCCTTGGCTATGCCGACTCGGGGACGCTTCGTATGTCATGTGCACTGCCTTGTACATGATGGTGTTGTACGATCGAGCCCGTGTAGGCCCCACCACGAAAACTTCAGACGAAATCTCTATCATATGTTTGTTCTGGCTTATTTTGCAAGCCAATCCTTGTTTTGTTTTGAGTGTGGTATTCGAGTTGCTTCGAAGTCAAATGTTGATTCCATACCTTTCCTAAGCGGTGTTCTCATGTGAATACTAATCCTTCTTGATAATCGAGTTTGTCATGTCAATCCTTTTTAACCGGTGTGCTTCTCTTCAAGTGGATCCGATCATTTCAACTTCCACAAGATCAATTATCAGTTCTTCTCAACGGTGTTCATTTCATCCGTCTCCAAGTTGCTTGTGTTTTTCCCGCCCACCCACCCTTTTCCTCAAGGACTAAGATTTGTTTATCAAGTATACATTTATTCTTGTGAAGTCTCGCCATTCTTTTCCGTCAATATTCTTATCCGGTGATTCTCATGAAGATCCTAACGGAGCTTCAAGTTATCATTCTTTGTTTCTTCTCTTCTCCGGTGGTTTCAATTTCAAGTTGTGTTGATCATACCCTTTTTCCTCGTTTCAAATACCTTCTCATGCCGGTGCTCATCATATTCATTCATTTCTCGCTATTGAATTATTCCGAAGTGCTGAAGATATCTTGGAAGGCTCGTCTTTTCCTTCAAGATCCGTTCAAACCTATTCTGAGGTTGTTATCTCATTCAAGCCATTTATTTCAACCGGTGCAATCCCTCTTTTAAGTTGTTCAACGGTGTTTCCTTTCAGTGGGCCCTAACCCACAAGTCTTTCCCATGATCTTACCTGACACTTCTTATTTTCACCGGAGCTATTGTCAAATCTTTTGAAGTGTGACGTAAGAATGAATTTTCATCAGTCAGAGGGTTTCTCCAAGATATTTCAAATTCTTTTCATCGTTGGCTCAACCTTTCCATTCTTCATTCCGGAGTGTCTAAATAATTCATGGTGGTGTTTCTCGTCGTATTTCTCAGATTTTGATGACCGAAGAAGAGTTTTTTCCAGATTCATGGTTCTAGTTCGAGGCCATCCTCTCATAATTGTTTTGATCGTGAGAATTCTTTTCACCCATCCGGAGCATTTCATGAGTTGTTTTCCATTTCTTTCCTCCGAAGGCCATCTTTTCAAATATTATTCGTTTCACCTGGCAGCTCACATTCTCCAAATCTTACCGGTGCATCAATCAAATATCCTCTAATCAGTTCTTGATCTCTTCGTTCTGATGTATCTAAATCCCCTCAAGCTTCTTCGTTCATTTTCTAATTCTTTCCGGTGTTTCTTTATCTTTTCTTCGTTCATTTTCAATTCTTACGATGGTTTGTTCAAGATTCCTCTTCTTACGTTATCATACTTCCGTTCTTTCAAATCCTACCGATGGATCATCGAAGGCCTCTTCAAGTTTGCGCATTATATATCTTAATCCTTTCTATGAGAATAAGTAATATGTCAAATCCGTTGATTATCATCAATTTAAAATGCTGAAGGATAAGCATAATGTAATTCTTATTCTTTCTTCATCCAAATGATGGATTCGTTCCTCCAGAGTTCGTTCACAATGACTAATTCTCGTTGTCAATTGTTCATCTTCTCTTTTTCCCGGAGTTCCAACCTCTTTCAATTATATCACCATGGAGATTCATCTAAATCGTTACAAGGATTCACCATGTGTTTTCAACTTCTCTTTCTTTTCGTTTGATCTTCCTTTTGATTTCCGGAGTTCTTCATGGAGGCTCAACATGATGGTTCATCAAGGAGTTAATTCCTTCTCGAAGTGTTCATTGAGATTCTTTTTAGAGGAGTTCAAGCTTTCTTCATCTTGCTATCCAGAGTGCTTTTCTTTCTACCGTACCATTGGAGGTGGCATTATGTCATTCTTGATAATTTGGGTTCATGTTTCATGATTCACATGTTGTTAGGAATGAGGTATTTTAAATCCATCAATCTCTTCATTGGAATTATCTTGGGTTATATTTCACCTAAAGCCTTCCCTAAGGTTTGTTGCTATCTATGGCGCTTATAAAGGACCCAAGTTCTTATTTATCCTCCCGGTGAAATAGTTTCTCGTCTCCTTGTTGATGTCAATCCAATCAAATCATTTCCGTGAGTGGCAAGTTGTCACCTCATAATGTTGAGATGCCTTCTATGAGACCATATCAAGCCTATTCTTTTCGTTGTTGGTGTTCCAACAACTCCGTTCGACTTTTTTCGTGAGGATGCCTTTTCAAGCTCTTTTGTGGCAGAAGTTGACATTTTCTTCTCCATTCTTTTATTTCAATTATCTATATTCTATTCTTTCATTCCGGAGGCATTGTGGTGTTGTTCTTTTCACCCATCTTCTTGTTTGCTCAGGACCGTGTTCTTTTCTCGGTTTATACATTTAACCGGAGTGTTGTGCCCTCTGCTCAAGTTCTTTTCATCTTATCAAGTCTTGCATAATTTTTCAACCGGAGTGCTGCTTGAAGTTGTTCTTCCTCGTTACTCTTCCCTACCGGAGTGCTTTCAACTTTGTCTTCCTCGTTGCATTCTTTCTTTCAATTTGTTCAACCTTACAAGGTTTGTAGTTTCACTCGTTTGTCAAAGAAGCAACTTAGTCTTACCTCTCATCTTTCTCTTCCTTTGTCCCTCCGGTGCCATTCTAGATCTCGGGACGAGATCCTCTCGTAGTGGTGGAGTGTTGTAACGCCCCGAGACCGATGTGCCAGGTGTCGTCCAGTTATTCGCTGTTGTTGCCTTGTCATTGCTTGCGTGTCATGCATTGCATATCATGTCATCATGTGCATTTCATTTGCATATATGTTCGTCTCATGCATCCGAGCATTTTTTCCCGTTGTCCGTTTTGCAATCCGGCTCTCCGTTTTCCTCCGGTGGTCATTTCTACCTTCTTCTCGTGTGTGGGGATTAAACATTTCCGGGTTGGACCTAGACTTGTCAAGCGGCCTTGGTTTACTACCGGTAGACCGCCTGTCAAGTTTCGTACCATTTGCACTTCGTTTGATGCTCGAACGGTTAACCGAGGGACCGAAAAGGCCTCGTGTGTGTTGCAGCCCAACACCCTTCCATTTTATCCCAAAACCCACCTAAACCCTCTCCATCATCTAGAGCGTTCGATCATGATCGCGTGGCCGAAAACCGCACCTCATTTGGACTCTCCTAGCTCCCTCTACCTATAAATATGTGCTCCTCCCCGAAATTTCGGATCATTTCGCGGATAAACCCTAGCCATCTCCCTCCTCGCGCCGCCGGACGGGTCACCCCGGCGAATCTGAGCGCGCCACGTCGCCGCGCCGCTCCTCTCCTCCAACTAGGCCACGCCACCTCACCCTCCCTCTACAGCGCGCCCGCCGCGGCCCGCAGAGCCCAGGCGGGGCCCGCCCGGCCCGTACCGCCAAC